>NC_090654.1:78723941-79023941 GCF_040937935.1 Hyperolius riggenbachi
AAGCCACTGTCACCAGCTCCCCCCCCCCCTTCAGTATAGGTAGCGAGAGAACCTCTCCCTTCCTCCCTCCAGTATAGATTGCCAGATGAACCCTCCCCCCCCCTCTAGTATAGGTAGCCTGATTGCGGCTAGCAGCAGTGTGCCGCAGTCAGGCGCTCGCCTGATCTTCCTGCATTGCAGCATTTTCAAGCTTGCAAATGCTGCACCAGTTTAGCCTGCTGCTTTGGTGCCCTTCCCCCTGTGGTGCCCTAGGCCATGGCCTAGGTGGCCTTGACCTAAATCCGGCCCTGAATAAACTGTTAAAGCTGCAGAGTGTTTGGTTGTTTTGCTGCTTCAGGACCTGGAAGGCTTGCTGTGATAGATGGAACCATGAATTTACTGTCTACCAAAAAATCCTGAAGGAAAATGTCCGGCCATCTGTTTGTCAACTCAAGCTGAAGCAATCTTGGGTGCTGCAGCAGGACAATGACCCAAAACACACCAGCAAATCCACCTCTGAATGGCTGAAGAAAAACAAAATGAAGACTTTGGAGTGGCCTAGTCAAAGTCCTGACCTGAATCCTATTGAGCTGTTGTGGCATGACCTTAAAAAGACGGTTCATGCTAGAAAACCCTCAAATAAAACTGAATTACAACAATCCTGCAAAGATAAGTGGGCCAAAGTTCCTCCAGAGCGCTGTAAAAGACTCGTTGCAAGTTATCGCAAACGCTTGATTGCAGTTATTGCTGCTAAGGGTGGCCCAACCAGTTATTAGGTTCAGGGGGCAATCACTTTTTCACACAGGGCCATGTAGGTTTGGAGTTTTTTTCTCACTAAATAATAAAAACCATCATTTAAAACTGCATTTTGTGTTCAATTATGTTATCTTTGACTAATAGTTAACGGTTTTTGATGAGCAGAAACATTTAAGTGTGACAAACATGCAAAAGAATAAGAAATCAGTAAGGGGGCAAATAGTTTTTCACATCACTGTATATAGTTTTACATTAACTCATTACCTCCCACACTCCACATTTTTTTTTTGTTTGTTTTTTGTTGGGGTAATAAAAAAAAATTTGAATAAAAAAAAAACACACAAATAGTTACCTTAGGGACTGCACTCTTTAAATATTTATGTCAAGAGGGTATAACACTGTTACTTTATAAATGATGGGCTTGTAATTAGGGATGGCCTCAAAACTGAAAAAATGCACCTTTATTTCCAAATAAAATATTGGCACCAAACATTGTGATAGGGACATAATTTAAATGGTGTAATAAAGGGGACAAATGGGCAAGTACATTTCATGGATTTTAATTACAGTAGCATGCATTATTTAAAGACTATAATGGCCGAAAACTGAAAAATAGTGATTTTTTCCCCACATTTTTTCCTATTTTCCCATTAAACACATTTAGAATAAAATAATTCTTGGCAAAATGACCCACCTAAAGAAAGCATAATTGGTGGCGAAAAAAACAAGATATAGTTCATTTCATTGCGATAAATAATGACAAAGTTATAGACGAATGAATAGAAGGAGTGATGAAAGGTGAAAATTGCTCTGGTGCTACAGGGGTAAAACCCCTCAGTTGTGAAATGGTTAAAGTGTGAGGACCTGCTGGGGCTCAGTAAAGGGTCATTCACCTTGTAGTGTAAAATAGTCTGTGCTATGCTGTGTCAAAAAAAACAGTGACCTAAAAACACAGGTGTCCTTGGCTCAGAGAGTTTCTTTTTTTTTTGTTTTTTTTTGCCATCTGCCCATGTCCTGGGTGGTACTTGAACCGCTAACCTTGTGATTAGCAGGCAGTGACATTTACCCTCTGGACCATCTCATCCACCTGACATCATCAGCAGCTAAACTGCCTTATGGCAGTTGAAAGCGACAGTTTAAATTTTCCAACTGCTGTCACTCTCATAGCTTTGAATTTCTACTCAGTGGGATAATTAAAAAAATGCTGCCATTCATGAAAGTATTAATGTCAGAGTCCAAATACTTTGTATAGTTAATCACAATGTCACAGGGGAAGGGGTGTGTAAAATGTTGAAACTATGTGTTGGACGAACAACACCCAATCAAATTTCACCTATTGTTTTCAATGGAGAGATTCAAACTACCGTATATACTCGAGTATAAGCCGACTCGAGTATAGGCCGACCCCCCAACTTTTACCAAAAAATCCTGGAAAAAATGATTGATCCGAGTATAGGCCGAGGGTAGGAAATGCAGCAGCATTAATAATAAAAATAATTCCTCCTCCTCATCTGTCTAATCACAAATTGTAATTTGAACTCTCCTGTGTCACCTGTCAAGGTAAATAAGCTCATTTGAAAGCACAGGATGTTAATATGTCTGCTTCCATGAAAGCAGGAAGTAGACGCACTGCAGATGTATTGCAGGATTTTGTATCAGCTGTAACAAAGAATTGTTTTTCTTTACTATCTTAAGGTGCGTATCTTATAGAGCAGAGAGAGAGTACTGAGTTCTGCGTTAAAAGCTATCACTAATGGCAGCGTGCCCCCCTGCACTCCCCCACCGCAATGTGTAAAAAAAAGGGAAAAAAAGCTGAGCAGCACTAATGATCACATAACTCCCCCCTCCCCTCCTGCTCGTGGCTATGTGTACTGTAATCTGTGCCCCCTTCCCGTTTGCCGCAATGTGTACAGTAACCCACATGCCCCTCTCCCCCGCTATGTTTAACTTGAGTGCCCACCTCCCCGAGTGCACCTTCCTTCCGCAGAGTGTAAAAAAAAAAAGCTGAGCAGCGCTAATGGTTGATTAACTTCCCCCTCCCGCTCGCCGCAATGTATACAGTAACCCGCGTGTCCTCCTCCCCGCTATGTGTAAAGTGCTGTAATCCATGTGACAGTCTCTCCCCGGCAGACTGGAGTGTGTTGCCAACCTTGGAATTGTCCTCCGTGTCCCCCGAGTGTCACCATATGCAGCGCAGCTTTGAGTAACTCACAGTGATCCGCGCTGTGTTCGGATGCCTCTTCCTGCCTGTCGCAGGCTCGTTGCTATGACGCCGCACGTGGTGCACGTGATTGAGTCATAGCAACGAGCCTGCGACAGGCAGGAAGAGGCATCCGAACACAGCGCGGATCACTGTGAGTTACTCAAAGCTGCGCTGCATATGGTGACACTCGGGGGACACGGAGGACAATTCCAAGGTTGGCAACACACTCCAGTCTGCCGGGGAGAGACTGTCACATGGATTACAGCACTTTACACATAGCGGGGAGGAGGACACGCGGGTTACTGTATACATTGCGGCGAGCGGGAGGGGGAAGTTAATCAACCATTAGCGCTGCTCAGCTTTTTTTTTTTTACACTCTGCGGAAGGAAGGTGCACTCGGGGAGGTGGGCACTCGAGTATAAGCCGAGACCCCCACTTTTGGGCCACTTTTTTGGCCTCAAAAACTCGGCTTATACTCGAGGATATACGGTACTCCCATTTTTACATTACTGATGCCAAGAACCCCAAAGTTAACACAGTTGGTTTTTGGGTGACTTTGTTTTAGGGTACGTTTCCACTTGTGCGTTGCGTTTTTGATGCGAAAATCGCGCCAACGAATATGCATGTGGGTGCGGATTCGTTTGCGTTTCCATGCGGTTTTTCACGCGGAATCACTCGCGGGTTGCGCTATGCGATTTTAACCATGTCAATGCCGGTAAGCATTGACATCGGTTTTTATGCGACGACGCATTCGAAAACGCATGGAAAACTGCAAGACAAAAAACGCTTGTGGTTTTCCTATTAAATTACATTACCGGCGGTTCGCGTGCGGGTGTGCGGCATGCGAATTCTGACGGGTCTGCCGTACAGATTTTTTCTGCACAGCAAACCGCACAGAATTCCTGACAAGTGGAAACAGGCCCATCCACTTGTATTGGTTATGCGAATTTGCATGTAGACAACGCATGCGAATTCGTGTTAGTGAAAACATGCCCTCAGGGTTAGCAAGTGGGTGGAGCCACCAATCAATCACATTTCTTTGCAAGATGCTGCACACAAAGATGCTGTACACATTCAAAAGATCAGTATCTGCAAAAGATCCGCCCCTGCAAAATACATTCATAGTCTATGATATCTGCAGATCCTCATACACACCTTGTTTAACAGACTTCATCTGCAGATCTGAAAATCCATCCTGGTGGATCTGATCTGCAGATGATCTGCAGATGAATGTCTGTTAACAAGGTGTGTATGAGGATCTGCAGATATCAGACTATGGGCTCAATTCTGTTAGCTATGTGAGGTAAATACATTTTTGTAGCTAAAATACCTCATGAGGTATTTTCCTCTTCTTTTATTAATTCTGAAAGATTTTTCTCCATTTCCGAACATGAGGTAAAACATGAGGTAAATGCATAGAGTGAGGTAAAACATGAGGTATTTCAGTAGGAAGCCTGCAGCAAATAAGTAATAGTCTTTAATTGTCTTCCATAAGTTAGGCTAGTCTTTGGAAGATGTTTGTTTTTGAGGTGGGAAGGTGTATTTGATTATGTAGCAACCCATGAAAAGTAAATGTATAGGTATCCATTATAAAAAGGAAAATAAAAATAATCCAGCTCATTTACCTTTAGAGGCTGGGGGTGGGGGTAGGAGCACTTTTAGAGGCTGGGGGGAGGGGGGGGGGGCGTTGGAGCACTTTTAAAAGCTGGGGGAGGGATCAGCACTTTTAGAGACTGGGGGTGTGAGTACTTTTACTTTTAGAGGCTGGGGGTCTGGAGGGGGGGGGGGGGGGGGTTTAAAGCACTTTTACTTTTAGAGGCTGCTGGGGGGCGGGGCTTGGAGCACTTTTAACCAGAGGAGGAGGGGGAGGGAAATCGGTGCTTGCCGCAGTTTTACCTAATTTTTTTAAAAATAGAGGCTGTGGGTTGGAGCATTTTTACTTTTTTTTCCAACCAGAGGTTGGGGAATGGTAATGTTGAGGAGGGGGGGGGGGGGGGTGCGGCAGATGAAGGATTGTACAGGGTTTGGAGCACTTTTTCTTTTTTAAAACAAAATGGAAGCTGGGGGGGGGGGGGGGGGGATTCGTTGGTCAGGTCACTTTTACTTGTTTCAGCAAAATATGGGGGTCCTGAACACAGAACAAGCTGAAAAGGCTCCATGTTATGTGACAGATATCACAATTCTGTCACAGCACTACATTTATCATGTGGTAGAGGTAGGTCTAATTATGTGAGGTAAAAGACATGCAAACACGCCCCTTATTTCTCTTCAGAATTCATGTGTGAGGTATTTCACTTCTAAATACCACACATTTTTAGTCGAAAATTACCACATGAATTACCTCATGAAATTACATGAGGTAAAACTTTACTTAAAGAGACTCCGTAACAAAAATTTCATCCGGTTTTCTTCCATCCTACAAGTTCCAAAATCTATTCTAATGTGCTCTGGCTTACTGCAGCACGTTCTACCATCACCATCTCTGTAATAAATCAACGCATCTCTCTCTTGTCAGACTTGTCAGCCTGTGTCTGGAAGGCTGCCAAGTTCTTCAGTGTTGTGGTTCTGTGATGCATCTCCCCTCTCTGCACACTGCCTGTGTATTATTTAGATTAGGGCAGCTTCTCTCTTATCTTTTACAAGCTGGATAAATCCTCCTCTGAGCTGGCTGGGCTTTTACATACTGAGGAATTACATACAGGCAGAGCTGTCTGCACTCTGCAGGAAGAAACAGCCTGACACTTCAGTGGAAGATAGCTGCAGGGGGAAAGAAACACACAAATGATCTCTTGAGATTAAAAAGGAAGGCTGTATAAATCCTGATTGTGTATGGATGTATTTTCTATGTGTGGACATACTGTACATCAACCTACTTCCTGTTTTGGTGGCCATTTTGTTTGTTTATAAACAAACTTTTTAAAACTGTTTTTAACCACTTTTAATGTGGCGGGGAGCGGCGAAATTGTGACAGAGGGTAATAGGAGATGTCCCCTAACGCACTGGTATGTTTACCTTTGTGCGATTTTAACAATACAGATTCTCTTTAAACTACCAGAATTCAAAAGTTTATTTTCCTCATGAGGTAAATCAAATTCCATGAGGTAATTATTTACTAAACGCTACCAGAATTGAGCCCTATGAATGCATTTTGCAGTAACGGGTCTTTTGCAGGAACAGATCTTTTGCAGATACTGATCTTTTGAATGTGTACAGCATCTTTGTGTGCAGCATCTTGCAAAGATTTTTATCTGATGGCGAGTTCAGCTAAATAGAGTAGACAATGTAGAGTATGCTCTCATACTACATGGAAGGGGGTAAAATTGGTCTGTGATCTTGCCTTTTCCAAAGACTTTTACCTCAAGTGTGTATGTAGCCTTACGCCGCAGAGTGGCTCTCCCAGGACCGCCGAACGCCGATTGGTGTCAAGTCCTGGAGGGCGGAGATTAGCAGAGAACGCAAGCGCGCATGCGCACGTGTTCCCTGCTCTTAAACAGAGCGGGGATCCGTGATCAGCCAGCCACGAATGGAGCATGTAGTGATTGGATCTACATTATCTTACTCATGGATCTACGTTATCTTACTCAAATTATATTGTGGTTGGATCTCGGGGGCGGGGCAGGGAGGGGGCATATATGGAGGGAGGGGGCATATATGGAGGGAGGGAGGGAGGGAGGAAAAAAAAAAATTATATCGCAGCAGCAATCAGATACCACCAACTGCAAGCACTGTTGGTGGGAAGAGAAGGAGGCAATATTAATTTGGCTGCTAAGTTGTATGGCCGAGTAATAAACTCATGGCCGGATTTGTACTCATTACCGCCCAAGGCCACTGTCACCAGCTCCCCCCCCCCCTTCAGTATAGGTAGCGAGAGAACCTCTCCCTTCCTCCCTCCAGTATAGATTGCCAGATGAACCATCCCCCCCCTCTAGTATAGGTAGCCTGATTGCGGCTAGCAGCAGTGTGCCGCAGTCAGGCGCTCGCCTGATCTTCCTGCATTGCAGCATTTTCAAGCTTGCCAATGCTGCACCAGTTTAGCCTGCTGCTTTGGTGCCCTTCCCCCTGTGGTGCCCTAGGCCATGGCCTAGGTGGCCTTGACCTAAATCCGGCCCTGAATAAACTGTTAAAGCTGCAGAGTGTTTGGTTGTTTTGCTGCTTCAGGACCTGGAAGGCTTGCTGTGATAGATGGAACCATGAATTTACTGTCTACCAAAAAATCCTGAAGGAAAATGTCCGGCCATCTGTTTGTCAACTCAAGCTGAAGCAATCTTGGGTGCTGCAGCAGGACAATGACCCAAAACACACCAGCAAATCCACCTCTGAATGGCTGAAGAAAAACAAAATGAAGACTTTGGAGTGGCCTAGTCAAAGTCCTGACCTGAATCCTATTGAGCTGTTGTGGCATGACCTTAAAAAGACGGTTCATGCTAGAAAACCCTCAAATAAAACTGAATTACAACAATCCTGCAAAGATGAGTGGGCCAAAGTTCCTCCAGAGCGCTGTAAAAGACTCGTTGCAAGTTATCGCAAACGCTTGATTGCAGTTATTGCTGCTAAGGGTGGCCCAACCAGTTATTAGGTTCAGGGGGCAATCACTTTTTCACACAGGGCCATGTAGGTTTGGAGTTTTTTTCTCACTAAATAATAAAAACCATCATTTAAAACTGCATTTTGTGTTCAATTATGTTATCTTTGACTAATAGTTAACGGTTTTTGATGAGCAGAAACATTTAAGTGTGACAAACATGCAAAAGAATAAGAAATCAGTAAGGGGGCAAATAGTTTTTCACATCACTGTATATAGTTTTACATTAACTCATTACCTCCCACACTCCACATTTTTTTTTTGTTTTTTTTGTTGGGGTAATAAAAAAAAAATTGAATAAAAAAAAACCACACAAATAGTTACCTTAGGGACTGCACTCTTTAAATATTTATGTCAAGAGGGTATAACACTGTTACTTTATAAATGATGGGCTTGTAATTAGGGATGGCCTCAAAACTGAAAAAATGCACCTTTATTTCCAAATAAAATATTGGCACCAAACATTGTGATAGGGACATAATTTAAATGGTGTAATAAAGGGGACAAATGGGCAAGTACATTTCATGGATTTTAATTACAGTAGCATGCATTATTTAAAGACTATAATGGCCGAAAACTGAAAAATAGTGATTTTTTTCCCACATTTTTTCCTATTTTCCCATTAAACACATTTAGAATAAAATAATTCTTGGCAAAATGTCCCACCTAAAGAAAGCATAATTGGTGGCGAAAAAAACAAGATATAGTTCATTTCATTGCGATAAATAATGACAAAGTTATAGACGAATGAATAGAAGGAGTGATGAAAGGTGAAAATTGCTCTGGTGCTACGGGGTAAAACCCCTCAGTTGTGAAATGGTTAAAGTGTGAGGACCTGCTGGGGCTCAGTAAAGGGTCATTCACCTTGTAGTGTAAAATAGTCTGTGCTATGCTGTGTCAAAAAAAACAGTGACCTAAAAACACAGGTGTCCTTGGCTCAGAGAGTTTCTTTTTTTTTTTTTTTTTTTGCCATCTGCCCATGTCCTGGGTGGTACTTGAACCGCTAACCTTGTGATTAGCAGGCAGTGACATTTACCCTCTGGACCATCTCATCCACCTGACATTGTCAGCAGCTAAACTGCCTTATGGCAGTTGAAAGCGACAGTTTAAATTTTCCAACTGCTGTCACTCTCAAAGCTTTGAATTTCTACTCAGTGGGATAATTAAAAAAATGCTGCCATTCATGAAAGTATTAATGTCAGAGTCCAAATACTTTGTATAGTTAATCACAATGTCACAGGGGAAGGGGTGTGTAAAATGTTGAAACTATGTGTTGGACGAACAACACCCAATCAAATTTCACCTATTGTTTTCAATGGAGAGATTCAAACTACTCCCATTTTTACATTACTGATGCCAAGAACCCCAAAGTTAACACAGTTGGTTTTTGGGTGACTTTGTTTTAGGGTACGTTTCCACTTGTGCGTTGCGTTTTTGATGCGAAAATCGCGCCAACGAATATGCATGTGGGTGCGGATTCGTTTGCGTTTCCATGCGGTTTTTCACGCGGAATCACTCGTGGTTTGCGCTATGCGATTTTAACCATGTCAATGCCGGTAAGCATTGACATCGGTTTTTATGCGACGACACATTCGAAAACGCATGGAAAACTGCAAGACAAAAAACGCTTGTGGTTTTCCTATTAAATTACATTACCGGCGGTTCGCTTGCGGGTGTGCGGCATGCGAATTCTGACGGGTCTGCCGTACAGATTTTTTCTGCACAGCAAACCGCACAGAATTCCTGACAAGTGGAAACAGGCCCATCCACTTGTATTGGTTATGCGAATTTGCATGTAGACAACGCATGCGAATTCGTGTTAGTGAAAACATGCCCTCAGGGTTAGCAAGTGGGTGGAGCCACCAATCAATCACATTTCTTTGCAAGATGCTGCACACAAAGATGCTGTACACATTCAAAAGATCAGTATCTGCAAAAGATCCGCCCTTGCAAAATACATTCATAGTCTATGATATCTGCAGATCCTCATACACACCTTGTTTAACAGACTTCATCTGCAGATCTAAAAATCCATCCTGGTGGATCTGATCTGCAGATGATCTGCAGATGAATGTCTGTTAACAAGGTGTGTATGAGGATCTGCAGATATCAGACTATGGGCTCAATTCTGTTAGCTATGTGAGGTAAATACATTTTTGTAGCTAAAATACCTCATGAGGTATTTTCCTCTTCTTTTATTAATTCTGAAAGATTTTTCTCCATTTCCGAACATGAGGTAAAACATGAGGTAAATGCATAGAGTGAGGTAAAACATGAGGTATTTCAGTGGGAAGCCTGCAGCAAATAAGTAATAGTCTTTAATTGTCTTCCATAAGTTAGGATAGTCTTTGGAAGATGTTTGTTTTTGAGGAGGGAAGGTGTATTTGATTATGTAGCAACCCATGAAAAGTAAATGTATAGGTATCCATTATAAAAAGGAAAAAAAAAATAATCCAGCTCATTTACCTTTAGAGGCTGGGGGTGGGGGTAGGAGCACTTTTAGAGGCTGGGGGGAGGGGGGAGGGGGGCGTTGGAGCACTTTTAAAAGCTGGGGGAGGGATCAGCACTTTTAGAGACTGGGGGTGTGAGTACTTTTACTTTTAGAGGCTGGGGGTCTGGAGGGGGGGGGGGGGGGGTTTAAAGCACTTTTACTTTTAGAGGCTGCTGGGGGGCGGGGCTTGGATCACTTTTAACCAGAGGAGGAGGGGGAGGGAAATCGGTGCTTGCCGCAGTTTTACCTAATTTTTTTAAAAATAGAGGCTGTGGGTTGGAGCATTTTTTAACTTTTTTTTCCAACCAGAGGTTGGGGAATGGTAATGTTGAGGAGGGGGGGGGGTGTGGCAGATAAAGGATTGTACAGGGTTTGGAGCACTTTTTCTTTTTTAAAACAAAATGGAAGCTGGGGGGGGGGGGGATTCGTTGGTCAGGTCACTTTTACTTGTTTCAGCAAAATATGGGGGTCCTGAACACAGAACAAGCTGAAAAGGCTCCATGTTATGTGACAGATATCACAATTCTGTCACAGCACTACATTTATCATGTGGTAGAGGTAGGTCTAATTATGTGAGGTAAAAGACATGCAAACACGACCCTTATTTCTCTTCAGAATTCAAGTGTGAGGTATTTCACTTCTAAATACCACACATTTTTAGTCGAAAATTACCACATGAATTACCTCATGAAATTACATGAGGTAAAACTTTACTTAAACTACCAGAATTCAAAAGTTTATTTTCCTCATGAGGTAAATCAAATTCCATGAGGTAATTATCTACTAAACGCTACCAGAATTGAGCCCTATGAATGCATTTTGCAGTAACGGGTCTTTTGCAGGAACAGATCTTTTGCAGGAACAGATCTTTTGCAGATACTGATCTTTTGAATGTGTACAGCATCTTTGTGTGCAGCATCTTGCAAAGATTTTTATCTGATGGCGAGTTCAGCTCAATAGAGTAGACTGTGTAGAGTATGCTCTCATACTACATGGAAGGGGGTAAAATTGGTCTGTGATCTTGCCTTTTCCAAAGACTTTTACCTCAAGTGTGTATGTAGCCTTACGCCGCAGAGTGGCTCTCCCAGGACCGCCGAACGCCGATTGGTGTCAAGTCCTGGAGGGCGGAGATTAGCAGAGAACGCAAGCGCGCATGCGCACGTGTTCCCTGCTCTTAAACAGAGCGGGGATCCGTGATCAGCCAGCCACGAATGGAGCATGTAGTGATTGGATCTACATTATCTTACTCATGGATCTACGTTATCTTACTCAAATTATATTGTGGTTGGATCTCGGGGGCGGGGGGGGGGGGGGGGCATATATGGAGGGAGGGAGGGAGAAAAAAAAAATTAAAAAAAAAAATTATATCGCAGCAGCAATCAGATACCACCAACTGCAAGCACTGTTGGTGGGAAGAGAAGGAGGCAATATTAATTTGGCTGCTAAGTTGTATGGCCGAGTAATAAACTCATGGCCGGATTTGTACTCATTACCGCCCAAGGCCACTGTCACCAGCTCCCCCCCCCTTCAGTATAGGTAGCGAGAGAACCTCTCCCTTCCTCCCTCCAGTATAGATTGCCAGATGAACCCTCCCCCCCCCTCTAGTATAGGTAGCCTGATTGCGGCTAGCAGCAGTGTGCCGCAGTCAGGCGCTCGCCTGATCTTCCTGCATTGCAGCATTTTCAAGCTTGCAAATGCTGCACCAGTTTAGCCTGCTGCTTTGGTGCCCTTCCCCCTGTGGTGCCCTAGGCCATGGCCTAGGTGGCCTTGACCTAAATCCGGCCCTGAATAAACTGTTAAAGCTGCAGAGTGTTTGGTTGTTTTGCTGCTTCAGGACCTGGAAGGCTTGCTGTGATAGATGGAACCATGAATTTACTGTCTACCAAAAAATCCTGAAGGAAAATGTCCGGCCATCTGTTTGTCAACTCAAGCTGAAGCAATCTTGGGTGCTGCAGCAGGACAATGACCCAAAACACACCAGCAAATCCACCTCTGAATGGCTGAAGAAAAACAAAATGAAGACTTTGGAGTGGCCTAGTCAAAGTCCTGACCTGAATCCTATTGAGCTGTTGTGGCATGACCTTAAAAAGACGGTTCATGCTAGAAAACCCTCAAATAAAACTGAATTACAACAATCCTGCAAAGATAAGTGGGCCAAAGTTCCTCCAGAGCGCTGTAAAAGACTCGTTGCAAGTTATCGCAAACGCTTGATTGTAGTTATTGCTGCTAAGGGTGGCCCAACCAGTTATTAGGTTCAGGGGGCAATCACTTTTTCACACAGGGCCATGTAGGTTTGGAGTTTTTTTCTCACTAAATAATAAAAACCATCATTTAAAACTGCATTTTGTGTTCAATTATGTTATCTTTGACTAATAGTTAACGGTTTTTGATGAGCAGAAACATTTAAGTGTGACAAACATGCAAAAGAATAAGAAATCAGTAAGGGGGCAAATAGTTTTTCACATCACTGTATATAGTTTTACATTAACTCATTACCTCCCACACTCCACATTTTTTTTTTGTTGGGGTAATAAAAAAAAAATTTGAATAAAAAAAAACCACACAAATAGTTACCTTAGGGACTGCACTCTTTAAATATTTATGTCAAGAGGGTATAACACTGTTACTTTATAAATGATGGGCTTGTAATTAGGGATGGCCTCAAAACTGAAAAAATGCACCTTTATTTCCAAATAAAATATTAGCACCAAACATTGTGATAGGGACATAATTTAAATGGTGTAATAAAGGGGACAAATGGGCAAGTACATTTCATGGATTTTAATTACAGTAGCATGCATTATTTAAAGACTATAATGGCCGAAAACTGAAAAATAGTGATTTTTTCCCCACATTTTTTCCTATTTTCCCATTAAACACATTTAGAATAAAATAATTCTTGGCAAAATGTCCCACCTAAAGAAAGCCTAATTGGTGGCGAAAAAAACAAGATATAGTTCATTTCATTGCGATAAATAATGACAAAGTTATAGACGCATGAATAGAAGGAGTGATGAAAGGTGAAAATTGCTCTGGTGCTACAGGGGTAAAAACCCTCAGTTGTGAAATGGTTAAAGAGTGAGGACCTGCTGGGGCTCAGTAAAGGGTCATTCACCTTGTAGTGTAAAATAGTCTGTGCTATGCTGTGTCAAAAAAAAAAACAGTGACCTAAAAACACAGGTGTCCTTGGCTCAGAGAGTTTCTTTTTTTTTTTTTTTGCCATCTGCCCATGTCCTGGGTGGTACTTGAACCGCTAACCTTGTGATTAGCAGGCAGTGACATTTACCCTCTGGACCATCTCATCCACCTGACATCATCAGCAGCTAAACTGCCTTATGGCAGTTGAAAGCGACAGTTTAAATTTTCCAACTGCTGTAACTCTCATAGCTTTGAATTTCTACTCAGTGGGATAATTAAAAAAATGCTGCCATTCATGAAAGTATTAATGTCAGAGTCCAAATACTTTGTATAGTCAGGGGCGGACTGACAACTCATGGGGCCCCCGGGCAATAGGAGATTATGGGGCCCCCATACCAGTGTTTCCCACCTTTCACGTTATATTTTTCCAGACTAAGATATAATCATTTATTGACAACAGTAAATATATTGAGATATTGTACAATGACAAAAATCCCTGCGCCGCGCTAAGCGCGGCGCGCCAAAAATGGATGTGGTCACGCAACAGAATGTGGGCGTGGTCATGGGTGGGGCAAAATATACATGACCTTAGCAGTGGTGTAAAAGGTCTGGCGGGGAAGTCTGAACTCTGCCATAGTGTTTCCCCCCAAAATACATGTAATCTGACAGCATTTCACCAAAAATCCATGCAATTTGGCAGAGGTTCCTCCAAAATACAGATAATATGGCAGTCGTTCCCCCAAAATAGACGTTATCTGGCAGCAGCGGTTCCCCCAAATACACATAATTTGGCAGCGGATCACCAAAAATACATGTAGCAGCAGTGGTTCCCCCAAAATACACAGAATCTGGAAGCAGCAGTTCCCCCATTATACACAATCTGGCAGCGGTTCCCCAAAAATACACATAATCTGGCAGATGTTTCTCAAAATACACTTAATCTGGCAGCAGCAGTTTCCCAAAAATAGTTAATCTGGCAGCAGTTCCCCCAAAATAGGTGCCCCCAGTATAGGTAACCAGGTCAAAAGGTATCCCCAGTGGAAGTATCCAGGTCTATAGGTTTTCCCAGTGCAGGTATCCAGGTCTATAGGTGTCCCCAGAATAGATAACCAGGTCTATAGATGTCCCCATTTAAGATAGCCAGGTCTATAGATGTCCCCAGTTAAGATAGCCAGGTCTATAGGTGTCTCCTGTATAGATAGCCAGGTCTTTAGGTGTCCCCAGTATATGTAGCCAGGTGTATAGGTGTCCCCAGTATAGCCAGGTCTATAGGTGCCCCCAGTATATGCAGCCAGGTGTATAGGTGCCCCCAGTATATGCAGCCAGGTGTATAGGTGCCCCCAGTATATGCAGTCAGATGTATAGGTCTCCCCAGTATAGCCAGGTGTATAGGTCTCCCCAGTATAGCCAGGTGTATAGGTCTCCCCAGTATATGCAGCCAGGTGTATAGGTGCCCCCAGTATAGCCAGGTTTATAGGTGCCCCCAGTATATGTAGCTAGGTCTATAAGTGCCCCCAGTATATGTAGTCAGGTGTATAAGTGCCCCCAGTATATGCAGCCAGGTGTATAGGTCTCCCCAGTATATGCAGCCAGGTGTATAGGTCTCCCCAGTATAGCCAGGTCTGTAAGTGCCCCCAGTATATGCAGCCAGGTGTATAGGTCTCCCCAGTATATGCAGCCAGGTGTATAGGTCTCCCCAGTATAGCCAGGTCTGTAAGTGCCCCCAGTATATGTAGCCAGGTGTATAGGTCTCCCCAGTATAGCCAGGTGTATAGGTCTCCCCAGTATATGCAGCCAGGTGTATAGGTCTCCCCAGTATAGCCAGGTCTATAGGTGCCCTCAGTATATGTAGCTAGGTGTATAAGTGCCCCCAGTATAAGCAGCCAGGCTTGTAGGTGTCTCCAGGAGGGGAGACAGCCAGTGAATGAGGGCAATGGGCATAGCAGCGGAGAAGGGGGGAAGTTCCCTCCCCCCTCTCTCACCTTGGGGCCCCCCTTCCTGGCTCTCCCCTCCATAATCTGTAATGTGTCGGACAGCTGGAAGCGGCTGACAGCAGGCGGAGACTTACCGCTGTTCAGCCACCGGAGGCATCGCTGATCTGTGTGCAGCTAGTCTGGGCTTCTCAAGCCCACACTAGCTGCACACAGATCAGCGATCCCTCAGGTGGCTGAACAGCGTCTCCGCCTGCTGTCAGCCGCTTCCAGCTGTCCGACACATTACAGATTACGGAGGGGAGAGCCAGGAAGGGGGGCCCCAAGGTGAGAGAAGGGGGGGGAACTTCCCCCCTTCTCCGCTGCTATGCCCATTGCCCTCCTTCACTGGCTGTCTCCCCTCCTGCTCAGGGTTCTCTGGCGGGTGGCGGGCCCCCCCCTGACCACGGGCCCTCGGTCCGTGCCCGACTGCCCTAATGGTCAGTCCGCCCCTGTGTATAGTTAATCACAATGTCACAGGGGAAGGGGTGTGTAAAATGTTGAAACTATGTGTTGGATGAACAACACCCAATCAAATTTCACCTATTGTTTTCAATGGAGAGATTCAAACTACTCCCATTTTTACATTACTGATGCCAAGAACCCCAAAGTTAACACAGTTGGTTTTTGGGTGACTTTGTTTTAGGGTACGTTTCCACTTGTGCGTTGCGTCTTTGATGCGAAAATCGCGCCAACGAATATGCATGTGGGTGCGGATTCGTTTGCGTTTCCATGCGGTTTTTCACGCGGAATCACTCGCGGTTTGCGCTATGCGATTTTAACCATGTCAATGCCGGTAAGCATTGACATCGGTTTTTATGCGACGACGCATTCGAAAACGCATGGAAAACTGCAAGACAAAAAACGCTTGTGGTTTTCCTATTAAATTACATTACCGGCGGTTCGCGTGCGGGTGTGCGGCATGCGAATTCTGACGGGTCTGCCGTACAGATTTTTTCTGCACAGCAAACCGCACAGAATTCCTGACAAGTGGAAACAGGCCCATCCACTTGTATTGGTTATGCGAATTTGCATGTAGACAACGCATGCGAATTCGTGTTAGTGAAAACATGCCCTCAGGGTTAGCAAGTGGGTGGAGCCACCAATCAATCACATTTCTTTGCAAGATGCTGCACACAAAGATGCTGTACACATTCAAAAGATCAGTATCTGCAAAAGATCCGCCCCTGCAAAATACATTCATAGTCTATGATATCTGCAGATCCTCATACACACCTTGTTTAACAGACTTCATCTGCAGATCTGAAAATCCATCCTGGTGGATCTGATCTGCAGATGATCTGCAGATGAATGTCTGTTAACAAGGTGTGTATGAGGATCTGCAGATATCAGACTATGGGCTCAATTCTGTTAGCTATGTGAGGTAAATACATTTCCTGGTGCCTCCATGGCATCATAACAGCTGGGTTAGCTCCGCCCCCTAACCCCCATAGGACAAAGATTTCTATAAGTTACCTCCCTATGTGCGGCCCTATATTCTTTTTTCTGTCCTCCCTCAGGACATAGGTTTCTATGCGGTGTCCCTTTTAAAATTTTAAATATTCCCAGCAGGTTTACCCTTTCCTGCTGGCAGACTTTGTGTTGGGTGCTAAAGGCCTCTTATCAAAGTATCCGGGTGCCTGTACCGGAATACGTGACCGCAGCTCACAAGGTGGTTTGGTCACGCGCGTGTAAGCTGTGGATCCTCTTGATGATCCTCCATTTAAATTCCTCTATGGTCTCCTTTCTATCCTTTTATGCGGAAAGTTATTGGTGGTCAGTGGTTTCGCTTACCTGAACTGTACAGATAGCGTGAGCTGGACAGCGGGTAGCGGCTCGGCGTCTTCCGCATTCTTTCTACTCCTTCTCTCCCCGGCTACCTAGTGCGCGCGCGCGCGAGGAGGAGGATTCTTATGCTGTGCAGGGCAACCGGTCTGCGCGGCGAGTCCTTATGACGTGGTGCCCTCATGTGTATGCTGTCGGCCATCTTGCTTGTGGGCGGATGGCTGCGCGGAGCATGCTCAAGGCTGGGGGGAGGTCCCGGGCAGTATTTAAACAGCCACTACAGCGCTTCACTTCGAGTAAGAAGCTGGAGACGCTGGTGGACTGTACCTACTCAGGATACCTCTGCTCTTTAGGTAGATTTTAATAGTATATATACCTGCTGCATAAAAATTTCTTATATGGCTGTAGGTGTATATGGGACAAGAGGAGTATATATACGTATATAGGTATATATATATAGAGATATGTATATATAAATATGTAAAAAAAAAAAAAAAAAAAAGTATATATATGTATAGATATATATATGTATATAGATGGGTAGGTGAAATAATGATGTGATAGTATAGTTCATTCCTAGATTCAACCTTTTAGTAAAATATTCCGTTCTCGTTTTCTTTTTCTCTCTCTCTCTCTCTTTCTATCCACAGCCTACTCTACTAGAGATATAGTATGGAACGCGATACAAATGATCAGGCGGATTACCGCAGGTGGGACAAATATCTTTTTCTTATTAGCGGCCTAAAAAAAAAAAAAAAAAAAAAAAAAAAAAGGAGGGTAATAAATTAAATTACCTATTATGGTCTGCTCTTTTTTTGCAGTTCCAAAAGTTCGAAGAAGACTTCAGCGTCCACGTCTGCGAAGAAATCTTCTCATAAAGATCAGAGACCTTCATCGAAAGATCGTCACTCAGACGATGAATATCGTTCGATGAGAGAGTCAAGATCAAGATCGAAGAGACGTTCCCAGGAGAAACAGACTTATAGGGAAAGCACGCCCAAGGAAAGATCGAGATCGCCTAGGGAGCGCATTAAGCGTTGTTGGGCATGTGACGAACCAGCACTACAAGATAAAAAGCTCTGTGCCAATTGCTTTAGGGATGCATCGGGACAAAAAGAACGAGATTCCGCTGAAGCCTTAGAACTGATTAGGAAAGCAGTAAGGGAAGAACTGGAAAAGGAAAAACAATATAGTGCGACAGCCACACAGGAACAAGTTATGCTACAAGGGCAAGAAGAGGAAGAACTTACGGGAAGTTTCGACTTCGCATTAATCCCAAAATTGATACAGGCGGTAAAAGAAGCAATCGATTGGGAAGAGACGGAGGAGATTCCGGAACCGGAGAAATCAGCTAAATATTACCCCCATCTCCAGAAGACTGGACCCACTTTTCCTTTCATGCCGGAAATTAAAAACCTTATACAAGAAGAATGGGATACACCTGACAAGAAGCCATCCCTTCAAAATAAATGGGGAAAGTTATAGCCTTTAAATCAACAAGAAGCATTTTCCTTAATGAATACTCCAGCAGTAGATGCATCAGTCTCGGAGCTAGGAAGGCATACCACGCTCCCCATGGATAATTCAGCTGCATTTAAAGGGAACCAGAGACGAAGCACCCTTGTGTATTTTACCATGTATATCAGTAAGAACATTAGAGAAACACTTACCATGCTCTCTGTTTCCTCCTCACTGCTAAAAGTGTCTGTTAACAGCAGTCACAAGAATCCCAGACTGAGCAATTAAATCTGGCTTTGCTGGGAATGATTATAGCTGAGTCATTATAGCAAAGCCACAAGGGGGCAGGCTTGGGCTTGAAATAACACCACAGAATACAGATTTAGCTATAATCTTTCTGTAGCAAAGCTAGACGGAGCAGCCTGACTTCTCAGTCGGGGATTCTTATCAGACGTGATAACAGTCAGATTACACAGAGAACAATGAAACAAAGGGCAGATTAGGTGTTTACTGTCATGTTCCCACTGATTTATAAGGTAAAATACAAGAGGGTGCTTCATCTCTGGTTCTCTTTAAGGATGTTTTATAAAGGAGAATTGAGAGTGACTTGAGAAAAATCTATATGTCAGCGGGCGGTGCATGTAGACCAGCAATCGTATTGACCGCTTTAGCAAAAGCAATGAAGAACTGGACTTGCAACATAGAAGACGCGATAAATAATGGAGGAAGTAAAGAAGAAATCATTTCTATCTTACAAGATCTAAAAGTGTCAGCTGACTTTATGGGAGAGGCAGCTATAGACTGTGTCAGAGCTTCCGCCAGATCTATGCTTTCAGCTACTATAGCAAGAAGAGCACTATGGCTTAAGCCGTGGTCGGCCGACCTAGCCTCAAAACAGAACTGGGTCAAAATACCTTACGACGGGAAACTTTTGTTCGGTAAAAAGATGGATGAGGCCATTACAAAAAAGACAGGTGGAAGATCTGGAATGCTGCCACAAGATAAAAAAGTTAGAGCACAGAGATTTCAACAAAAGTTCCAACCACAAAATAAGTACAAGGAGACCAAAACCTACAGGCCGGGTAAACAATATCGGCGTAATTGGAGAAGTGGACAATCCGGTTCTAGCAGAAGCAATAAGCCAGCTACAACCAGTCAACAAACCCATGGGAAGTCTTTTTGAGGGTACGTCCACCCACATCGATCAAGTAGGAGCAAGACTTGCCTTATTCACTCAGGTGTGGGTGGAAAAGACGACGGATTCTTGGACCCTAAATACTGTCAAACACGGTCACAAGTGGATGTTCAAAAAGAAACCACCAGACATATTCGTGCAAACAAAAATGCCTCAAAACCACGAGAAAAGACACTGCCTATTTCAGTATGTGGAGTCATTGGTGAAACAGAATGCAATAGAAGAAGTACCGACTCATCACAGATTCGAAGGGGTTTATTCCAGAGTGTTCCTGGTACAGAAAAAAACTGGAGACTGGAGGCCAGTGATAGACCTCAGAATATTAAACGAACACATACTACTTCAGAAATTCAAAATGGAATCCTTACAATCCATAACATCATTAGTTCAGGAAGGAGACTTCATGCTTTCAATAGACCCCAAGGACGCTTATCTTCATATTCCAATACACCGGCAGTTCAGAAAATTTTTGAGATTCCATTTTGCAAACATCCACTTACAGTTCAAGGCACTTCCGTTTGGCCTATCAACATCCCCAAGGACGTTCACAAAAATACTGCAAATAACAATCGCACTGATCAGAGAAAAGAAGATACGTATATTCCATTACCTGGACGATATACTAATCTTGGCACAATCAGAAACAGAACTACTGATACACAGAGATACAGCCCTTACTCTACTCCAAGAGATGGGGTGGCGCATAAACTGGGAGAAGAGCCAGTTAATTCCCACAAGAAAGATGGTCTTCTTAGGAGCATTGTTCGACACAACCCGGAACATAATATCTTTGCCGGAAGAAAAGGCGTGCCACCTGGTGAACACGATAAAGAAGATATTCCAATCAACCTGGATCACAGCCAGACAATGTCTCAAGATACTGGGACTGATGGCCTCCACGATCCCCACAGTGAGGTGGAGTCATTGGCAAATGAGATCGCTACAATGTCACTTTCTGGATACATGGAACAAGAAGAATTTGTCACAAAAGATTTATATTCCACAAAAGACGAAGGAAGAACTAAGATGGTGGCTAGACGTTCAAAATCTCACTCAGGGGAAGACGTTCCTGCTTCCGAACTGGATCGTCGTGACGACCGATGCCAGTGCATGGGGATGGGGAGCCCACTGTCAGGGTCAACTGATACAAGCCCCGTGGTCATCCAGACAGGACCATACCCAGTCCAATATATTAGAACTGAGAGCAGTACGAATGGCGCTGGCGAGACTAACCCCACTATTAAGCAAGCAGTCAATATTAGTGAAGTCGGACAACAGAACAACTGTCTCTTATATAAAAAGACAGGGTGGAACGCACAGCCGGACTCTGTTGGAGGAAGTGAAACCTTTGATGTCTTGGGCTCAAAAGAATGTTTTGGAGATTTCTGCAACATATATTCCTGGCAAAGAGAATACAACAGCCGATCAATTATCCAGGGGATGGAAAAACAACAACGACTGGTCTCTGTGTACAACAGAGTACAACAGGATAGTGAAAATATGGGGTCTACCCGAAATAGATCTGTTTGCTTCAGAGAACAATTACAAGGTGAACAAATTTTTCTCCAGAACGAACTCCGAGCTGTCGGACGGAGTAGATGCTCTAATTCAGCCATGGAGAGCGAAGTTAGTATATGCTTTTCCACCAGTACCTCTGATTCTACGTTTCTTGAAAAGGTTGGAGAAGGAGAAGTTAATAGCAATTGCCGTAATACCGAATTGGCCAAGAAGGATATGGTATCCACTTCTACTTCAACTCAACACTACACAACCGATCACATTGAAAGTGACCAGACGACTATTGACTCAGGGGAGCACTTGCCATCCGAATCCAGATCGATTACTGCTGACGGCCTGGAGGCTGAAAGGTCGAGGTTAGAGCAACTGGGATGTACAGATACGGTAATTCAAACACTCTTAAAATCAAGAAAGGCATCAACTAATGCTACCTATTCCAGAGTATGGGGAAAGTTTCAAGAATTCTTGAAAGTGCAAAGCCTGGAGACTTCGGACATAACGACTAATCACATTCTTGCCTTTTTACAAGCAGGACTGGAATTGGAACTCGGATATAATACTCTAAAATCACAAATCTCGGCCTTGGCAGCTACAACAGGGAAGCCTTGGGCAAAAGATCCTCTGATACAACAATTCTTAAAAGCAGTGTTGAAAATGAGACCTCCAAGGAGGGATTTCCATCCAAAATGGGATCTAACAGTTATCTTGGATTGCCTATCAAAACCCCCATTCTTCCCTCATGATAAGTGTAATATACTCAACTTGACTCAAAAAGTGACTTTCCTGACTGCAATTACTTCAGCGGCAAGAGTATCTGAATTACATGCTATTGGATGTAAAGAACCTTCACTCACCCTTTATGAGGATAGAGTAGTCCTACGCCCAATGGAGCGTTTTCTGCCAAAGGTAGTGTCACCTTTCCATCTTAACGCAGAATGGACACTCTCTAAGATGTATCAGGACTTACAACTGCAGTCCACACATCCGTTATGTGTGCCATCAACAATAAAGGCATATTTAGATTTGACAGAATCCTTCAGGGTTTCAGAACAACTATTTGTAATACCAACGGGGAAGAGAAGGGGGCAAGGAGCTTCTAAAAGAACTATCGCTGCCTGGTTAACAAGACTGATCAAAAGAGCTTATGTTATGGCAAACCTGGAACCTCCGCAAAAAGTCACAGCCCATTCAACCAGAGGCGTCTCCTCTTCCTGGGCATGTTTAGCGGGAGTGTCTTCAGTGGCAATCTGTAGATCTGCTAACTGGTCTTCTAAGAACACTTGTGTAGATCACTATAAAATTGACTTGTCGAATCTTGCCTCTGCACAATTTGGTAAATCAGTACTGAATGTAGCAAGCAATGTAAATAAAGTGTGAAAATTGCTATTGTGGTCCCGCCCATTTGTCTGGGTAGATAGTTAAGACCCAGCTGTTATGATGCCATGGAGGCACCAGGAATACAGGAAAATTGTATACTTACCTACGGTAATTTTCCTTTCCTGGTGCATACTCCATGGCAGCATAACAGACCCTCCCAATGTCCTTCGGGAGGAGATAGCAATTAGAATATAGGGCCGCACATAGGGAGGTAACTTATAGAAATCTTTGTCCTATGGGGGTTAGGGGGCGGAGCTAACCCAGCTGTTATGCTGCCATGGAGTATGCACCAGGAAAGGAAAATTACCGTAGGTAAGTATACAATTTTCCTGTATTTTGTAGCTAAAATACCTCATGAGGTATTTTCCTCTTCTTTTATTAATTCTGAAAGATTTTTCTCCATTTCCGAACATGAGGTAAAACATGAGGTAAATGCATAGAGTGAGGTAAAACATGAGGTATTTCAGTGGGAAGCCTGCAGCAAATAAGTAATAGTCTTTAATTGTCTTCCATAAGTTAGGATAGTCTTTGGAAGATGTTTGTTTTTGAGGAGGGAAGGTGTATTTGATTATGTAGCAACCCATGAAAAGTAAATGTATAGGTATCCATTATAAAAAGGAAAAAAAAAATAATCCAGCTCATTTACCTTTAGAGGCTGGGGGTGGGGGTAGGAGCACTTTTAGAGGCTGGGGGTAGGGGGGGGGGGGGGGCGTTGGAGCACTTTTAAAAGCTGGGGGAGGGATCAGCACTTTTAGAGACTGAGGGTGTGAGTACTTTTACTTTTAGAGGCTGGGGGTCTGGAGGGGGGGGGGGTTTAAAGCACTTTTACTTTTAGAGGCTGCTGGGGGGCGGGGCTTGGAGCACTTTTAACCAGAGGAGGAGGGGGAGGGAAATCGGTGCTTGCCGCAGTTTTACCTAATTTTTTTAAAAATAGAGGCTGTGGGTTGGAGCATTTTTACTTTTTTTTCCAACCAGAGGTTGGGGAATGGTAATGTTGAGGGGGGGGGGGGGTGCGGCAGATGAAGGATTGTACAGGGTTTGGAGCACTTTTTCTTTTTTAAAACAAAATGGAAGCTGGGGGGGGGGGGGGATTCGTTGGTCAGGTCACTTTTACTTGTTTCAGCAAAATATGGGGGTCCTGAACACAGAACAAGCTGAAAAGGCTCCATGTTATGTGACAGATATCACAATTCTGTCACAGCACTACATTTATCATGTGGTAGAGGTAGGTCTAATTATGTGAGGTAAAAGACATGCAAACACGCCCCTTATTTCTCTTCAGAATTCAAGTGTGAGGTATTTCACTTCTAAATACCACACATTTTTAGTCGAAAATTACCACATGAATTACCTCATGAAATTACATGAGGTAAAACTTTACTTAAACTACCAGAATTCAAAAGTTTATTTTCCTCATGAGGTAAATCAAATTCCATGAGGTAATTATCTACTAAACGCTACCAGAATTGAGCCCTATGAATGCATTTTGCAGTAACGGGTCTTTTGCAGGAACAGATCTTTTGCAGGAACAGATCTTTTGCAGATACTGATCTTTTGAATGTGTACAGCATCTTTGTGTGCAGCGTCTTGCAAAGATTTTTATCTGATGGCGAGTTCAGCTCAATAGAGTAGACTGTGTAGAGTATGCTCTCATACTACATGGAAGGGGGTAAAATTGGTCTGTGATCTTGCCCTTTCCAAAGACTTTTACCTCAAGTGTGTATGTAGCCTTACGCCGCAGAGTGGCTCTCCCAGGACCGCCGAACGCCGATTGGTGTCAAGTCCTGGAGGGCGGAGATTAGCAGAGAACGCAAGCGCGCATGCGCACGTGTTCCCTGCTCTTAAACAGAGCGGGGATCCGTGATCAGCCAGCCACGAATGGAGCATGTAGTGATTGGATCTACATTATCTTACTTATGGATCTACGTTATCTTACTCAAATTATATTGTGGTTGGATCTCGGGGGCGGGGGGGGGGGGGGGCAGGGAGGGGGCATATATGGAGGGAGGGAGGGAGGGAGGGAGAAAAAAAAAAATTATATCGCAGCAGCAATCAGATACCACCAACTGCAAGCACTGTTGGTGGGAAGAGAAGGAGGCAATATTAATTTGGCTGCTAAGTTGTATGGCCGAGTAATAAACTCATGGCCGGATTTGTACTCATTACCGCCCAAGGCCACTGTCACCAGCTCCCCCCCCCCCTTCAGTATAGGTAGCGAGAGAACCTCTCCCTTCCTCCCTCCAGTATAGATTGCCAGATGAACCCTCCCCCCCCTCTAGTATAGGTAGCCTGATTGCGGCTAGCAGCAGTGTGCCGCAGTCAGGCGCTCGCCTGATCTTCCTGCATTGCAGCATTTTCAAGCTTGCAAATGCTGCACCAGTTTAGCCTGCTGCTTTGGTGCCCTTCCCCCTGTGGTGCCCTAGGCCATGGCCTAGGTGGCCTTGACCTAAATCCCGCTCTGAATAAACTGTTAAAGCTGCAGAGTGTTTGGTTGTTTTGCTGCTTCAGGACCTGGAAGGCTTGCTGTGATAGATGGAACCATGAATTTACTGTCTACCAAAAAATCCTGAAGGAAAATGTCCGGCCATCTGTTTGTCAACTCAAGCTGAAGCAATCTTGGGTGCTGCAGCAGGACAATGACCCAAAACACACCAGCAAATCCACCTCTGAATGGCTGAAGAAAAACAAAATGAAGACTTTGGAGTGGCCTAGTCAAAGTCCTGACCTGAATCCTATTGAGCTGTTGTGGCATGACCTTAAAAAGACGGTTCATGCTAGAAAACCCTCAAATAAAACTGAATTACAACAATCCTGCAAAGATGAGTGGGCCAAAGTTCCTCCAGAGCGCTGTAAAAGACTCGTTGCAAGTTATCGCAAACGCTTGATTGCAGTTATTGCTGCTAAGGGTGGCCCAACCAGTTATTAGGTTCAGGGGGCAATCACTTTTTCACACAGGGCCATGTAGGTTTGGAGTTTTTTTCTCACTAAATAATAAAAACCATAATTTAAAACTGCATTTTGTGTTCAATTATGTTATCTTTGACTAATAGTTAACGGTTTTTGATGAGCAGAAACATTTAAGTGTGACAAACATGCAAAAGAATAAGAAATCAGTAAGGGGGCAAATAGTTTTTCACATCACTGTATATAGTTTTACATTAACTCATTACCTCCCACACTCCACATTTTTTTTTTTTTGTTTTTTTTTGTTGGGGTAATAAAAAAAAAATTTGAATAAAAAAAAACACACAAATAGTTACCTTAGGGACTGCACTCTTTAAATATTTATGTCAAGAGGGTATAACACTGTTACTTTATAAATGATGGGCTTGTAATTAGGGATGGCCTCAAAACTGAAAAAATGCACCTTTATTTCCAAATAAAATATTGGCACCAAACATTGTGATAGGGACATAATTTAAATGGTGTAATAAAGGGGACAAATGGGCAAGTACATTTCATGGATTTTAATTACAGTAGCATGCATTATTTAAAGACTATAATGGCCGAAAACTGAAAAATAGTGATTTTTTCCCCACATTTTTTCCTATTTTCCCATTAAACACATTTAGAATAAAATAACTCTTGGCAAAATGTCCCACCTAAAGAAAGCATAATTGGTGGCGAAAAAAACAAGATATAGTTCATTTCATTGCGATAAATAATGACAAAGTTATAGACGAATGAATAGAAGGAGTGATGAAAGGTGAAAATTGCTCTGGTGCTACAGGGGTAAAACCCCTCAGTTGTGAAATGGTTAAAGTGTGAGGACCTGCTGGGGCTCAGTAAAGGGTCATTCACCTTGTAGTGTAAAATAGTCTGTGCTATGCTGTGTCAAAAAAAACAGTGACCTAAAAACACAGGTGTCCTTGGCTCAGAGAGTTTCTTTTTTTTTTTTTTTTTTTGCCATCTGCCCATGTCCTGGGTGGTACTTGAACCGCTAACCTTGTGATTAGCAGGCAGTGACATTTACCCTCTGGACCATCTCATCCACCTGACATCATCAGCAGCTAAACTGCCTTATGGCAGTTGAAAGCGACAGTTTAAATTTTCCAACTGCTGTCACTCTCATAGCTTTGAATTTCTACTCAGTGGGATAATTAAAAAAATGCTGCCATTCATTAAAGTATTAATGTCAGAGTCCAAATACTTTGTATAGTTAATCACAATGTCACAGGGGAAGGGGTGTGTAAAATGTTGAAACTATGTGTTGGACGAACAACACCCAATCAAATTTCACCTATTGTTTTCAATGGAGAGATTCAAACTACTCCCATTTTTACATTACTGATGCCAAGAACCCCAAAGTTAACACAGTTGGTTTTTGGGTGACTTTGTTTTAGGGTACGTTTCCACTTGTGCGTTGCGTTTTTGATGCGAAAATCGCGCCAACGAATATGCATGTGGGTGCGGATTCGTTTGCGTTTCCATGCGGTTTTTCACGCGGAATCACTCGCGGTTTGCGCTATGCGATTTTAACCATGTCAATGCCGGTAAGCATTGACATCGGTTTTTATGCGACGACGCATTCGAAAACGCATGGAAAACTGCAAGACAAAAAACGCTTGTGGTTTTCCTATTAAATTACATTACCGGCGGTTCGCTTGCGGGTGTGCGGCATGCGAATTCTGACTGGTCTGCCGTACAGATTTTTTCTGGACAGCAAACCGCACAGAATTCCTGACAAGTGGAAACAGGCCCATCCACTTGTATTGGTTATGCGAATTTGCATGTAGACAACGCATGCGAATTCGTGTTAGTGAAAACATGCCCTCAGGGTTAGCAAGTGGGTGGAGCCACCAATCATTCAAATTTCTTTGCAAGATGCTGCACACAAAGATGCTGTACACATTCAAAAGATCAGTATCTGCAAAAGATCCGCCCCTGCAAAATACATTCATAGTCTATGATATCTGCAGATCCTCATACACACCTTGTTTAACAGACTTCATCTGCAGATCTGAAAATCCATCCTGGTGGATCTGATCTGCAGATGATCTGCAGATGAATGTCTGTTAACAAGGTGTGTATGAGGATCTGCAGATATCAGACTATGGGCTCAATTCTGTTAGCTATGTGAGGTAAATACATTTTTGTAGCTAAAATACCTCATGAGGTATTTTCCTCTTCTTTTATTAATTCTGAAAGATTTTTCTCCATTTCCGAACATGAGGTAAAACATGAGGTAAATGCATAGAGTGAGGTAAAACATGAGGTATTTCAGTGGGAAGCCTGCAGCAAATAAGTAATAGTCTTTAATTGTCTTCCATAAGTTAGGATAGTCTTTGGAAGATGTTTGTTTTTGAGGAGGGAAGGTGTATTTGATTATGTAGCAACCCATGAAAAGTAAATGTATAGGTATCCATTATAAAAAGGAAAAAAAAAATAATCCAGCTCATTTACCTTTAGAGGCTGGGGGTGGGGGTAGGAGCACTTTTAGAGGCTGGGGGGAGGGGGGGGGGCGTTGGAGCACTTTTAAAAGCTGGGGGAGGGATCAGCACTTTTAGAGACTGGGGGTGTGAGTACTTTTACTTTTAGAGGCTGGGGGTCTGGAGGGGGGGGGGGGGGGGGGTTTAAAGCACTTTTACTTTTAGAGGCTGCTGGGGGGCGGGGCTTGGAGCACTTTTAACCAGAGGAAAAGGGGGAGGGAAATCGGTGCTTGCCGCAGTTTTACCTAATTTTTTTTAAAAATAGAGGCTGTAGGTTGGAGCATTTTTACTTTTTTTTCCAACCAGAGGTTGGGGAATGGTAATGTTGAGGAGGGGGGGGGGGGTGCGGCAGATGAAGGATTGTACAGGGTTTGGAGCACTTTTTCTTTTTTAAAACAAAATGGAAGCTGGGGGGGGGGGGGGGGATTCGTTGGTCAGGTCACTTTTACTTGTTTCAGCAAAATATGGGGGTCCTGAACTCAGAACAAGTTGAAAAGGCTCCATGTTATGTGACAGATATCACAATTCTGTCACAGCACTACATTTATCATGTGGTAGAGGTAGGTCTAATTATGTGAGGTAAAAGACATGCAAACACGCCCCTTATTTCTCTTCAGAATTCAAGTGTGAGGTATTTCACTTCTAAATACCACACATTTTTAGTCGAAAATTACCACATGAATTACCTCATGAAATTACATGAGGTAAAACTTTACTTAAACTACCAGAATTCAAAAGTTTATTTTCCTCATGAGGTAAATCAAATTCCATGAGGTAATTATCTACTAAACGCTACCAGAATTGAGCCCTATGAATGCATTTTGCAGTAACGGGTCTTTTGCAGGAACAGATCTTTTGCAGGAACAGATCTTTTGCAGATACTGATCTTTTGAATGTGTACAGCATCTTTGTGTGCAGCGTCTTGCAAAGATTTTTATCTGATGGCGAGTTCAGCTCAATAGAGTAGACTGTGTAGAGTATGCTCTCATACTACATGGAAGGGGGTAAAATTGGTCTGTGATCTTGCCTTTTCCAAAGACTTTTACCTCAAGTGTGTATGTAGCCTTACGCCGCAGAGTGGCTCTCCCAGGACCGCCGAACGCCGATTGGTGTCAAGTCCTGGAGGGCGGAGATTAGCAGAGAACGCAAGCGCGCATGCGCACGTGTTCCCTGCTCTTAAACAGAGCGGGGATCCGTGATCAGCCAGCCACGAATGGAGCGTGTAGTGATTGGATCTACATTATCTTACTCATGGATCTACGTTATCTTACTCAAATTATATTGTGGTTGGATCTCGGGGGCGAGGGGGGGGGGAGGGAGGGGGCATATATGGAGGGAGGGAGGGAGGGAGGGAGAAAAAAAATAAATAAATAAAAAAATTATATCGCAGCAGCAATCAGATACCACCAACTGCAAGCACTGTTGGTGGGAAGAGAAGGAGGCAATATTAATTTGGCTGCTAAGTTGTATGGCCGAGTAATAAACTCATGGCCGGATTTGTACTCATTACCGCCCAAGGCCACTGTCACCAGCTCCCCCCCCCCTTCAGTATAGGTAGCGAGAGAACCTCTCCCTTCCTCCCTCCAGTATAGATTGCCAGATGAACCTTCCCCCCCCTCTAGTATAGGTAGCCTGATTGCGGCTAGCAGCAGTGTGCTGCAGTCAGGCGCTCGCCTGATCTTCCTGCATTGCAGCATTTTCAAGCTTGCAAGCACAAGCTGAAGCAATCTTGGGTGCTGCAGCAGGACAATGACCCAAAACACACCAGCAAATCCACCTCTGAATGGCTGAAGAAAAACAAAATGAAGACTTTGGAGTGGCCTAGTCAAAGTCCTGACCTGAATCCTATTGAGCTGTTGTGGCATGACCTTAAAAAGACGGTTCATGCTAGAAAACCCTCAAATAAAACTGAATTACAACAATCCTGCAAAGATGAGTGGGCCAAAGTTCCTCCAGAGCGCTGTAAAAGACTCGTTGCAAGTTATCGCAAACGCTTGATTGCAGTTATTGCTGCTAAGGGTGGGCCAACTAGTTATTAGGTTCAGGGGGCAATCACTTTTTCACACAGGGCCATGTAGGTTTGGAGTTTTTTTCTCACTAAATAATAAAAACCATCATTTAAAACTGCATTTTGTGTTCAATTATGTTATCTTTGACTAATAGTTAACGGTTTTTGATGAGCAGAAACATTTAAGTGTGACAAACATGCAAAAGAATAAGAAATCAGTAAGGGGGCAAATAGTTTTTCACATCACTGTATATAGTTTTACATTAACTCATTACCTCCCACACTCCACATTTTTTTTGTTTTTTTTTGTTGGGGTAATAAAAAAAAAATTTGAATAAAAAAAAAACACACAAATAGTTACCTTAGGGACTGCACTCTTTAAATATTTATTTCAAGAGGGTATAACACTGTTACTTTATAAATGATGGGCTTGTAATTAGGGATGGCCTCAAAACTGAAAAAATGCACCTTTATTTCCAAATAAAATATTGGCACCAAACATTGTGATAGGGACATAATTTAAATGGTGTAATAAAGGGGACAAATGGGCAAGTACATTTCATGGATTTTAATTACAGTAGCATGCATTATTTAAAGACTATAATGGCCGAAAACTGAAAAATAGTGATTTTTTCCCCACATTTTTTCCTATTTTCCCATTAAACACATTTAGAATAAAATAATTCTTGGCAAAATGTCCCACCTAAAGAAGGCATAATTGGTGGCGAAAAAAACAAGATATAGTTCATTTCATTGCGATAAATAATGACAAAGTTATAGACGAATGAATAGAAGGAGTGATGAAAGGTGAAAATTGCTCTGGTGCTACAGGGGTAAAACCCCTCAGTTGTGAAATGGTTAAAGTGTGAGGACCTGCTGGGGCTCAGTAAAGGGTCATTCACCTTGTAGTGTAAAATAGTCTGTGCTATGCTGTGTCAAAAAAAACAGTGACCTAAAAACACAGGTGTGGAGATATATTGAGGTGCTGATGATATTAAGGATAACAGGAACATATTTCCTTCATTTTTTGACTGTAACATATGGGATTGTCTGTTAGCCAGTCTTCCTGGAATTCCGTATAAAGTGTAAATTACCTATCATTGCCTGCTTCTAATGAGGAAACCCTTAATTAGACAGTTGCTGTGAAGCCTATACAGGTGGTCAGACCATGTTGTCTGAATAATGCCTCAGATGTGTATTGGGCTTGGGAGTAATTGGTCACCTGGCCAGAGTAAACTGAAGTCTGTCTAATGTAATTCTGTATGTAGATGTCCATTACCTCTGCCCCATTGTCCAGCAGGGGAAACTGTGTCTACTGCTAATTACCTGCCAATTGAGGAAGAATAGGCTGGTCAGCATGGCTTTTGAGTCTGGTGTCAGCCATTGGGACAAGGCAAGCCTGCTAGAGTCTTGGGGGCAGGGGGAAGCTGACACCTGAATGTTTGAAATGTATTTGACAGCCTACTGGAAATTATTGAAGAGGTGAAGTCCTTTTGATACCATTTTCTACCTGTGGAAATTGAATTATTGGTGGAGTTGAAAAGCCTCATTTAACAATCTCTTGATGTAAAGACATTGTAACCTGGGGAAATTGGGCTAAGGAAGTCTTTTGTTGGGTGTGTGGACTATAGTGGATGTTGGATCTCTGGAAATCCAATTATGACTGAGGATGTAATTAAATCCAGCTTCCCCCCCCCGTCCACACAGGCTTACAGCCTCGAGGCGAATATTTCATTATAAAAACCAGGGGACAGCTACCTCAAATTAGTTCTCTTCTGACGGTAGTGGCAGCCGGTCTCCTGGCCCAAGCTAGTGAACTCCTGGTCTAGCCAGACTGTGTCCGTCCACACCAAAGTCCACGATTCTTCTATCGGGATCCCTTTATTTTGGTAAGCAAAATCGCTTTGTGTGTTATCTTTGTACATTTTATCTTGTAACTATTTTTACTTGTTTTTTTTGTAATCTCTTTGTATATCTTCAGTTTTGCACTGTTCTATGTTTTTCTAGAATATTAAATTATTATTTAATAAGTTTGACTTCTGCCGTACTAAACTAACCCTCATAGCCTAGAAGAGACTGAAGTGTAACCGTGTATAAGTTCATGCCTAATTGTACGCTTGAGCAACACTACCGTATGAAATTGTAATTGCATTGTGTGTGGGGGCGTTTGTCATACGTTGGCCTAAGCGCGCAGCTGACCCAACGTACGAACAACGCCAGTGCGAGTAGCGACAGCAGAGTGGCTAACAGTATCGTTCGGAACGACTGTTAGTGGGTCTTTGCTTCACGACAGTGTAAGATTGCAACTGTGTGTGTGTGTGGGTGCGTGGCGTTCCCGTATTTGGCCTAAGCGCAAAGCTGACCCAAAATACGAAAACGCGGAGTGCGCGCTGAGGACTCGACAGCAGAGTGGAAGTGTCTAGCGAACAGCTAGTGGTGGCAGTGAGAAGTGTTTGAGGGGTTCCAGCCTTGTTTGTAGCTTAAATAAGGCTGTTCCCCGCTTAATCTGGTCAAACCCGCAGTCGGGAACCGTATACGCAGGCGTGCCGCGGGCCGGTTCCTGACATAATTGGTGGCAGTGGTGGGATACTGGCAGGTCCCTCTAACAGCTGAGGCACGGGAGAGGTCTGCCTTTATCACCCCCTCAGGTCTGTTTGAGTTTAATGTGATGCCTTTTGGGATGAAAAACGCCCCAGCCACCTTCCAAAGGGTTGTAAATGGTCTCCTGGAAGGTTTGGAACACTGCGCTGTCGCCTACCTAGATGACATCGCCGTGTTTAGCGCCAACTGGAACGACCACTTAGCGCAGCTGTCACAGGTTTTGGGGCGCATCACTGCAGCAGGACTAACAGTCAAGCCTAGCAAGTGTCAGATAGGCATGAAACAGGTACAGTACCTGGGACATGTGGTGGGGGGGGGGAGAGCTTCGTCCAGATACTGGGAAGGTAGATGCCATTGTGTCCTGGCCCACCCCCCACACGAAGAAGCAGATTCAGTCCTTCTTAGGGACTGCGGGGTACTATAGAAAGTTTGTCCCCAGCTACAGTGCCCTCGCCAAGCCCTTGACAGACCTCACAAAAAAGAAGCTGCCCAAGCAGATTCTCTGGACACCAGAATGTGAACAGTCATTCACAGCTCTGAAGAGGGCCCTAGCCAGCCCTCCCGTGTTGCAAGCGCCAGACTTCAGCCGACGGTTTGTAGTCCAGACGGACGCCTCAGCCTTTGGCCTAGGTGCTGTATTAAGCCAGGTAAACCAAACTGGGGAAGAACATCCGATTCTGTACTTAAGTCGGAAGCTGCTACCCCGGGAGGTAGCTTACGCCACCATAGAGAAGGAGTGCTTGGCAATTGTATGGGCCCTACAAAAGCTGCAGCACTATCTCTACGGTCGTGTATTCACCGTCGTAACCGACCACAACCCTCTTAGTTGGTTACATCGGGTTTCTGGGGACAATGGAAAACTGCTGAGATGGAGCTTAGTTCTCCAACAATATAGCTTCACCATTCAACATAGGAAGGGGAGCAATCATGGGAATGCTGATGGGCTGTCCCGTCAAGCAGAACCAACAGTGTAGGTGCAGGCAGGATGATCTGGGAAGATCATCTGCCTTGCACCAAGTTAACGGCGGAGGTGTGGAGATATATTGAGGTGCTGATGATATTAAGGATAACAGGAACATATTTCCTTCATTTTTTGACTGTAACATATGGGATTGTCTGTTAGCCAGTCTTCCTGGAATTCCGTATAAAGTGTAAATTACCTATCATTGCCTGCTTCTAATGAGGAAACCCTTAATTAGACAGTTGCTGTGAAGCCTATACAGGTGGTCAGACCATGTTGTCTGAATAATGCCTCAGATGTGTATTGGGCTTGGGAGTAATTGGTCACCTGGCCAGAGTAAACTGAAGTCTGTCTAATGTAATTCTGTATGTAGATGTCCATTACCTCTGCCCCATTGTCCAGCAGGGGAAACTGTGTCTACTGCTAATTACCTGCCAATTGAGGAAGAATAGGCTGGTCAGCATGGCTTTTGAGTCTGGTGTCAGCCATTGGGACAAGGCAAGCCTGCTAGAGTCTTGGGGGCAGGGGGAAGCTGACACCTGAATGTTTGAAATGTATTTGACAGCCTACTGGAAATTATTGAAGAGGTGAAGTCCTTTTGATACCATTTTCTACCTGTGGAAATTGAATTATTGGTGGAGTTGAAAAGCCTCATTTAACAATCTCTTGATGTAAAGACATTGTAACCTGGGGAAATTGGGCTAAGGAAGTCTTTTGTTGGGTGTGTGGACTATAGTGGATGTTGGATCTCTGGAAATCCAATTATGACTGAGGATGTAATTAAATCCAGCTTCCCCCCCCGTCCACACAGGCTTACAGCCTCGAGGCGAATATTTCATTATAAAAACCAGGGGACAGCTACCTCAAATTAGTTCTCTTCTGACGGTAGTGGCAGCCGGTCTCCTGGCCCAAGCTAGTGAACTCCTGGTCTAGCCAGACTGTGTCCGTCCACACCAAAGTCCACGATTCTTCTATCGGGATCCCTTTATTTTGGTAAGCAAAATCGCTTTGTGTGTTATCTTTGTACATTTTATCTTGTAACTATTTTTACTTGTTTTTTTTGTAATCTCTTTGTATATCTTCAGTTTTGCACTGTTCTATGTTTTTCTAGAATATTAAATTATTATTTAATAAGTTTGACTTCTGCCGTACTAAACTAACCCTCATAGCCTAGAAGAGACTGAAGTGTAACCGTGTATAAGTTCATGCCTAATTGTACGCTTGAGCAACACTACCGTATGAAATTGTAATTGCATTGTGTGTGGGGGCGTTTGTCATACGTTGGCCTAAGCGCGCAGCTGACCCAACGTACGAACAACGCCAGTGCGAGTAGCGACAGCAGAGTGGCTAACAATATCGTTCGGAACGACTGTTAGTGGGTCTTTGCTTCACGACAGTGTAAGATTGCAACTGTGTGTGTGTGTGGGTGCGTGGCGTTCCCGTATTTGGCCTAAGCGCAAAGCTGACCCAAAATACGAAAACGCGGAGTGCGCGCTGAGGACTCGACAGCAGAGTGGAAGTGTCTAGCGAACAGCTAGTGGTGGCAGTGAGAAGTGTTTGAGGGGTTCCAGCCTTGTTTGTAGCTTAAATAAGGCTGTTCCCCGCTTAATCTGGTCAAACCCGCAGTCGGGAACCGTATACGCAGGCGTGCCGCGGGCCGGTTCCTGACAACAGGTGTCCTTGGCTCAGAGAGTTTCTTTTTTTTTTTTTTTTTGCCATCTGCCCATGTCCTGGGTGGTACTTGAACCGCTAACCTTGTGATTAGCAGGCAGTGACATTTACCCTCTGGACCATCTCATCCACCTGACATTATCAGCAGCTAAACTGCCTTATGGCAGTTGAAAGCGACAGTTTAAATTTTCCAACTGCTGTCACTCTCATAGCTTTGAATTTCTACTCAGTGGGATAATTAAAAAAATGCTGCCATTCATGAAAGTATTAATGTCAGAGTCCAAATACTTTGTATAGTTAATCACAATGTCACAGGGGAAGGGGTGTGTAAAATGTTGAAACTATGTGTTGGACGAACAACACCCAATCAAATTTCACCTATTGTTTTCAATGGAGAGATTCAAACTACTCCCATTTTTACATTACTGATGCCAAGAACCCCAAAGTTAACACAGTTGGTTTTTGGGTGACTTTGTTTTAGGGTACGTTTCCACTTGTGCGTTGCGTTTTTGATGCGAAAATCGCGCCAACGAATATGCATGCGGGTGCGGATTCGTTTGCGTTTCCATGCGGTTTTTCACGCGGAATCGCTCACGGTTTGCGCTATGCGATTTTAACCATGTCAATGCCGGTAAGCATTGACATCGGTTTTTATGTGACGACGCATTCGAAAATGCATGGAAAACTGCAAGACAAAAAACGCTTGTGGTTTTCCTATTAAATTACATTACCGGCGATTCGCGTGCGGGTGTGCGGCATGCGAATTCTGACGGGTCTGCCGTACAGATTTTTTCTGCACAGCAAACCGCACAGAATTCCTGACAAGTGGAAACAGGCCCATCCACTTGTATTGGTTATGCGAATTTGCATGTAGACAACGCATGCAAATTCGCGTTAGTGGAAACATGCCCTCAGAGTTAGCAAGTGGGTGGAGCCACCAATCAATCACATTTCTTTGCAAGATGCTGCACACAAAGATGCTGTACACATTCAAAAGATCAGTATCTGCAAAAGATCCGCCCCTGCAAAATACATTCATAGTCTATGATATCTGCAGATCCTCATACACACCTTGTTTAACAGACTTCATCTGCCAGGGGCAAACGCAGGATTTTTAAGGGGGGGGATTCCTGAAAGGTCCAGAAGCACTTATGACCTTGAGTGCTTCCGAATACAGGTGGCTCCATACTGCCCATGCACAAAAGTGCGCTGGCGTATTACGGAGCTGCCTATCTTTGGAAGTACTCAAGGACACAAGTGTTTCTGAGGGCTTCTGGAAGCAGCAAATTTGAACAGGGGACAGCACTGGCACAACTCCCGGAGAGAGGAACGGGAGATGGACTTAGTTTGGACAATTCAGTGGAATATGTCACATGTCACATAGCGCAAGCGATACCCATATGATGCAGGGATATATGCATCTGCGGAAGATGGCGGCGCTATATAAATACTAAATAATAATAATTTGCCTCACCAGGATTGCACTTTTATTTAGCTTTCCTGTATGACAAGAAGACACAGCCAGCCAGCACTAGGGGAAGAGGGAAACAAAGGTGAATGAGGGAGGGCTGGTGCACACCAAGAGGGCTTCTGAGCGTTTTTCAAAACAACATTGATTTGAAAAGCGTTTGGCTAATGTTACCCTATGTGGGTGTTCCCACAGCAGCATTGTGATTTTTTCAAAATCGCAGGTTTCCAGGCAAGCTCTGCATCATGCTGTGTATATTTACCAGCTTGCCTGCCCTCTAATTGCACTTTTATCACCTAGCCTAGTATTTTGCATTACCTTACAACAACAAACTTGAATACACCAGACACCGGACCAGCCCTAAATCACTGAATGAAAGGGGACTTGGGGGGAGATTGCCCACCAGGTGGAGTGGAGAGACTGAGATAGAGCAGATAGCGTATCTGTATTGCAGTCCCACATCACACAGGCTACTTGCATGTACTGTGTCTCCTGTCCCTGCCAGCCAAATCCAAAAAAGCTTTATTGGCAGTGTCACAGACCGCGAGCCGGTCTGCGGGTGGGGTAAATCGATCAGCGTCAGAAATCCTCTTACACGGTCATTTGTTCATCACGAAGGGTAACCCGCATTCGCAATTTGATGAACTGACTCGCGAAGGGAGCGTTCTGATACCAACCGAATCACTCCACACACATATACAATTCAAAGATCTGCCACCAAGCGAGTTACACAGCCCGCTACTGTAATTTTACTAGGACTTCGAGAACACTTTAGTAACCCCTAGCAGTATGCAAGAATCTGGGCCAGATCGTTATGTCTGGGCCGGGTTCTCGCATACGGGTTATAAATGTATACTTCTATTAAACACAGGGTAGCGAGTTCAGGAGAATAGGTACGATTGTGTATGTTCAGCAACAGGTCATAACCGCTAAACGATTTTTAAACGTTTAATAACACAAATGCATTACATACAGTTATATACACCTATTAACATATAAATCACAGAGCTTAAAAATAAAAGGAATAAAACAGAAAGTTCTTACTTAGTTAGCTGAGCAGTCCATTTGAATCATGAAGAAAATAGTCCAGTTTAAACGTAGGCATTCAGCTTAAAAGTCCTTTGTACACAACATGCGCCCGGTTCTTCCGTGAGCACATGTCTGGACTTCCCTAGTCGATGTAAATTGAAGAACTGGGTGGAGTTCCTTGCAAACGCTTTTTACTGACCAGAGTTTTGGGGCGGTCACTACCTGGAAAGTAGGTGTGTTGGAGGCAGGGTTACCTCCTGGCAAGTCAGGTTACCACCCACAGACTTGGAGCAAGGAATGTACCAATTATTAATAATTTGTGTAATTCCGCCCCAGATGGGTGCATCGCAGATCCGAGACCATATTCATAAGCAGCATGCGACTCTGTATTAAATGAGACTATACACGCCTAGTCTAACGAATTTGCTCTACGCATGCCGGATAAAGCGGTTTCTCAATTGATTCCTGATAGCTAGAGAAGGATAATTCATGTGAATTATAGACCTGTTTCCTAGGTATCAGGAAATGTAATTTTGGTCTTGCTGTGACAAACCTATTTTGAATTATTAATAAGTTAACGTTCCCTTTGTGTGAAGCTATACGCTTGGAGGGAAATTTTGAATCTCAACCAGTTTGAGCTGGTTTTCCTTTTGGGGAAAGATGAGCTATGTACCAAATGCTGCTCCCCAGGTGGTCTGGCTACTTGTGAAATTCTTTCCTGACACAGGATGTGGGGGAGGTTACTGTACTCAGTAAGAGAGAGGGAAATTGACATCTATTGTGCATTTACCCAAGACTGACAGGAACTGTGCACGACCATGCGAAAGTCGATGGCGCTTACGCGCACGACTTTCGTAATATTCGTCACATCTCTCCCCTACCAGACGGACGCACAGAGTGGGTCTGCATGACCCGCTCTACGCGGCGCTTAGCTACTGAACGGGTTCTCGACTTCTTATCTGACTGCCCGTTAGACAACTCACCAGAAGCATAAGGCCTCATGGTCCGGTGTGTCCCAGTGTCCGCTTTGCAGACGGTGCGATGCACACCAACAGGCTTACCGCTAAAGGCCTGGCTGGGTTTGCGTAGCGCTTCCTGTAAGGGAGAGAGTCGCTGGCTGACATCCGGGTCACTTCCTGACTCTCGGGTGTCAGCCTGCGAATCTGGAAGCAGCGTGGCATACCCCTGCTCTAACTGACTACACCTTGGCACAACATTTTGGTCAGCACAACCTAGGTGGACATTAGAGTACATTTTAAAAAACGAATTAGCCTTTACCTGGGTGGCGAGGCTTGCCCCTTCTCCAGGAAGGATAGAGGGTGGACCTGTGGGCAGTTTTGCACTGGGTTGCTTCTGCAAGGGGAAGACATGCAAGGGTGAGACAGGGAAGGAACGGCCTGTCTCCACCAGCTGTTTGTTAACAGCAGACAATGGTGGAGCACTCTGGCTGTCATAGCAGGAGGGGAGGTCTAGGCCCCCAGCTGCCTGCTCTGACACCTGGCCTGCTTCCACTGCCCTGGACGGATATGACCCAGGCAAAACAAGACTGTTACCTCTTAGATTAGAGACTGTCACATTTGAACATACATCATTTTTAGCACTGTGAGATTCAGCATGAAAGCTATTAGCAACATCTGGTACAACATTAACATCACAGTTACGTTCATTTTTCACATGTACACAGGTATCTGGAACAACAGTGACAGGTTTAGAGTCAGACAAACCGTGACTGGACAGCTGTCCATTAGAAACAGGTACCGCTTCCTTCCCTCCTTCCCTAGGAGGGCTAGGTACCATTACCCTGGCTGCCTCCCTCTGTCCCACCCCAAGCTTGTACAGTACCTGAGTGGGTCCAGACTGGCAATCCTGGGTGTTGATCACAGGTTCATAAAAGGATCGTAGGGTGCCAAGATCGGTGCCCAACAGCACAGGCACTGGGATGTCATCTGTCACCCCCACAACTTTTGACTGGCGGCCCCTTCCCCAATCGAGAACAACACGAGCTTTGGCGATGCGTGCGTGTGCGCCACCAACTCCCAAAAGTGTGACACGCTCATTAGGCAGGAAATTCTCCCTGGCTACAAGATGAGAGCGAACCAAGGTAAGCTCTGCGCCTGTGTCACGGAAACCAACAGCGATCTGGTCGTTAACTTCCACGACTTGATGATTTCCGGAAAGTCGAGGATTTGCTGCTCCCATGACGAGGTAGGCGTGTGCAGTAGAGGATGCGCTAGCCACTTCTGCGCTAGGCTCTGGAGACGGCGTCCTCACCTCGGGGCAGGCAGACTTGAGGTGTCCTCTCTGTCCACAGTGGTAACACTTCGGAACATATGTGGCATCAGGCGGATGAGTTGCAGGTGCAGCATCCGGCCTCTGTGGCTGTGGGACCCGATTCCCACGGTTAGCAGGGGGAGGAGAGCTGGGTTGCATAGGTCTCCCCCCTTTCCAGCTCTGGGCTGGAGGTCTGCGGCTGTCCGGAACACGGGTGGCCACAAAAGTGTCTGCAAGTTCTGCGGCAGCTTTGGCGGATTCAGGCTTCCGCTCCAAGACAAACTGCCGGACATCTGGAGTGCAGCAGTTCAGCAACTGCTCCTGTACGATGAGGTCCTCCAGACCTTGGTGAGAGTCTTTTTTGAGGCCCCGTGACCACTGCCTGAACACAGTCAGCAGGCGACTCTCCAGGTCGGTGTAAGAGTCGGTGTGGCCTTTCTGCAGGGAGCGAAACTTTTTGCGATAGACCTCTGGGGTCAACTGGTATTTGGCGATAATTGCAGCTTTTATCGCAGCATAGTCATTGTCTTTCTCAGCGGGTAAGTCCACAAACGCCTCAAGCGCTTTGTCCCGCAAGTTGGGTGTCAGATATCTCGCCCACTGCTCCTGGGGCAGATGATGCTGACGACAAGTCTTTTCAAAGGAGTGTAAATAAGTGTCCGGGTCGGTTCCCTTCTCCATTTCTGGGAATTTAAACTTTGGAGTCCCAAACGGACCTGCTGTGGGCCGGAGTTCCGGAGCACTTTGTGAGGAATTTTGGCCTTGCGCTCGCAGTTTGGCCATTTCAAGGTCATGTCTGCGTGCGGCTGCTCTCTCCTCTCTTTCCGCTTCTCTCTCAGCAAGCCACCGGCGCTCTGCCCGTTCCGCTTCTCGCTCTGAGGCTTCCATTTCCGCCTGGCGCTGGCGTTCTGCACGGTCAGCATTTTCTCTGACAATCTGCATGTACAGCTCAGGATTTGTCTCCAACAGCCTTTGTAATCCAGGTTGCATTCCAGCATCAGGAACACAGAACAGGTTGGCATGGGCGGGCTCCTGCCGGCCACCATGCTCCTCAGCAGTTACAGCGACCGGTTCAGACGCGGTACCGTTTTCCTCTGGGTCGGGAAGTGGGTTGCTTTGCTCCAACCGCTCACTTTCCTCTGCCCCAGTTACAGCACCGTCTGAACCAGGAGTGTGCTCTCCCAGCATCTGCTCCGGCTGGGTATTCAGTCGCAACAAGTCCTCGATCAATTGCGATTTCTTTTTTCTATAAGTCACAATGCCTTTTTCCTCACACAAGTTTACTAGGTCTGCCACTGACATTTTCTTGTATCTTGCTGCAGCCATTTTTGCCAAATAAAAGATAGGATAGCAAAAGAGATTGGGGGGGGAACTCTGTGCTACACGTTTAGTCTATATAAATGGTAATGCACCGGTTATCGACCACAGATTTTTGATCTGTTCTGGCAGGTTAATCAAATAACGTTGCCGTTGATGTTCTGAACATACACAAATCCCAAAAAGCTGCCAACCAAATGTCACAGACCGCGAGCCGGTCTGCGGGTGGGGTAAATCGATCAGCGTCAGAAATCCTCTTACACGGTCATTTGTTCATCACGAAGGGTAACCCGCATTCGCAATTTGATGAACTGACTCGCGAAGGGAGCGTTCTGATACCAACCGAATCACTCCACACACATATACAATTCAAAGATCTGCCACCAAGCGAGTTACACAGCCCGCTACTGTAATTTTACTAGGACTTCGAGAACACTTTAGTAACCCCTAGCAGTATGCAAGAATCTGGGCCAGATCGTTATGTCTGGGCCGGGTTCTCGCATACGGGTTATAAATGTATACTTCTATTAAACACAGGGTAGCGAGTTCAGGAGAATAGGTACGATTGTGTATGTTCAGCAACAGGTCATAACCGCTAAACGATTTTTAAACGTTTAATAACACAAATGCATTACATACAGTTATATACACCTATTAACATATAAATCACAGAGCTTAAAAATAAAAGGAATAAAACAGAAAGTTCTTACTTAGTTAGCTGAGCAGTCCATTTGAATCATGAAGAAAATAGTCCAGTTTAAACGTAGGCATTCAGCTTAAAAGTCCTTTGTACACAACATGCGCCCGGTTCTTCCGTGAGCACATGTCTGGACTTCCCTAGTCGATGTAAATTGAAGAACTGGGTGGAGTTCCTTGCAAACGCTTTTTACTGACCAGAGTTTTGGGGCGGTCACTACCTGGAAAGTAGGTGTGTTGGAGGCAGGGTTACCTCCTGGCAAGTCAGGTTACCACCCACAGACTTGGAGCAAGGAATGTACCAATTATTAATAATTTGTGTAATTCCGCCCCAGATGGGTGCATCGCAGATCCGAGACCATATTCATAAGCAGCATGCGACTCTGTATTAAATGAGACTATACACGCCTAGTCTAACGAATTTGCTCTACGCATGCCGGATAAAGCGGTTTCTCAATTGATTCCTGATAGCTAGAGAAGGATAATTCATGTGAATTATAGACCTGTTTCCTAGGTATCAGGAAATGTAATTTTGGTCTTGCTGTGACAAACCTATTTTGAATTATTAATAAGTTAACGTTCCCTTTGTGTGAAGCTATACGCTTGGAGGGAAATTTTGAATCTCAACCAGTTTGAGCTGGTTTTCCTTTTGGGGAAAGATGAGCTATGTACCAAATGCTGCTCCCCAGGTGGTCTGGCTACTTGTGAAATTCTTTCCTGACACAGGATGTGGGGGAGGTTACTGTACTCAGTAAGAGAGAGGGAAATTGACATCTATTGTGCATTTACCCAAGACTGACAGGAACTGTGCACGACCATGCGAAAGTCGATGGCGCTTACGCGCACGACTTTCGTAATATTCGTCACAGGCAGGACCAAATACATTTAGCATTGCCAAAGCAAAAACAAAACATTAACAACATGGTGGGGGGGGTTGTGGGAATAGGGGAAGGATATAGGTATACCGTCCATAGGGGTGTGGAGGATATAAGGGATGGTCAGCCTCTCACACAAGCTGCAGGCAGCCCTCCTGGAGTTTAGGGACTGTCAAAAACTTTTCAACCTGTGACATACCTTATGTAGCTGTCTACATGCAGTCTTTACAATAGGGAAAGAGCTGAGTTTTTCCCACAGACCATGCAGGCAAGCCTCTGTATATTTACCAGCTTGTCCGCTTCAGCGATTTCAGGGAATTTTTTTAAAGGTACAGGAGTCTCAGGGGGGTGTTCCATACATCCAGAACCCCCGTCTGAATACGTCAGTGTCTGCAGATCTGAAAATCCATCCTGGTGGATCTGATCTGCAGATGATCTGCAGATGAATGTCTGTTAAACAAGGTGTGTATGAGGAATGGATCTGCAGATATCAGACTATGGGCTCAATTCTGTTAGCTATGTGAGGTAAATACATTTTTGTAGCTAAAATACCTCATGAGGTATTTTCCTCTTCTTTTATCAATTCTGAAAGATTTTTCTCCATTTCCGAACATGAAGTAAAACATGAGGTAAATGCATAGAGTGAGGTAAAACATGAAGTATTTCAGTGGGAAGCCTGCAGCAAATAAGTAATAGTCTTTAATTGTCTTCCATAAGTTAGGATAGTCTTTGGAAGATGTTTGTTTTTGAGGAGGGAAGGTGTATTTGATTATGTAGCAACCCATGAAAAGTAAATGTATAGGTATCCATTATAAAAATAAAAAAATAATAATCCAGCTCATTTACCTTTAGAGGCTGGGGGTGGGGTGGGGGTAGAAGCACTTTTAGAGGCTGGGGGGAGGGGGGGTCGGAGCACTTTTAAAAGCTGGGGAGGGGTCAGCACTTTTAGAGACTGGGGGTGTGAGTAATTTTACTTTTAGAGGCTGGGGGTCTGGAGGGGGGGGGGGGTTATAGCACTTTTAATTTTAGAGGCTGCTGGGGGGGGGGGGCTTGGAGCACTTTTAACCAGAGGAGGAGGGGGAGGGAAATCGGTGTTTGCCGCAGTTTTATCTAATTTTTTTAAAAATAGAGGCTGTGGGTTGTAGCATTTTTACTTTTTTTTCCAACCAGAGGTTGGGGAATGGTAATGTTGAGAGGGGGTAGGGGGGGGGGGGGGGGTTGTGTGGCAGATGAAGGATTGTACAGGGTTCGGAGCACTTTTTCTTTTTTAAAACAAAATGGAAGCTGGGGGGGGGGGGATTCGTTGGTCAGGTCACTTTTACTTATTTCAGCAAAATATGGGGGTCCTGGACACAGAACAAGCTGAAAAGGCTCCATGTTATGTGACAGATATCACAACTCTGTCACAGCACTACATTTATCATGTGGTAGAGGTAGGTCTAATTATGTGAGGTAAAAGACATGCAAACACGCCCCTTATTTCTCTTCAGAATTCAAGTGTGAGGTATTTCACTTCTAAATACCACACATTTTTAGTCGAAAATTACCACATGAATTACCTCATGAAATTACATGAGGTAAAACTTTACTTAAACTACCAGAATTCAAAAGGTTATTTTCCTCATGAGGTAAATCAAATTCCATGAGGTAATTATCTACTAAACGCTACCAGAACTGAGCCCTATCAGTTTTATGATCGCTGATTGTGTTTCACGTTTTGCATGTCTAGGAACAGCAGAGGGCCTATTCAAGTGGCTGCTATTCTGGGATGACAACATTTTTTTTCTTTAATTACAGTGGGTTGCAAAAGTATTCGGCCCCCTTGAAGTTTTCCACATTTTGTCACATTACTGCCACAAACATGCATCAATTTTATTGGAATTCCACGTGAAAGACCAATAGAAAGTGGTGTACACGTGAGAAGTGGATCGAAAATCATACATCATTCCAAACATTTTTTTTACAAATAAATAACTGCAAAGTGCTGTGTGCGTAATTATTCGGCCCCCTGAGTCAATACTTTGAAGAACTACCTTTTGCTGCAATTACAGCTGCTAGTCTTTTAGGGTATGTCTCTACCAGCTTTGCCCATCTAGAGACTGAAATCCTTGCCCATTCTTCTTTGCAAAACAGCTCCAGCTCAGTCAGATTAGATGGACAGTGTTTGTGAACAGCAGTTTTCAGATCTTGCCACAGATTCTCGATTGGATTTAAATCTGGACTTTGACTGGGCCATTCTAACACATAGATATGTTTTGTTTTAAACCATTCCATTGTTGCCCTGGCTTTATGTTTAGGCTCATTGTCCTGCTGGAAGGTGAACCTCCGCCCCAGTCTCAAGTCTTTTGTAGTCTCCAAGAGGTTTTCTTCCAAGTTTGTTCTGTATTTGGCTCCATCCATCTTCCCCTCAACTCTGACCAGCTTCCCTGTCCCTGCTGAAGAGATGCACCCCCCGAGCATGATGCTGCCACCACCATATTTGACAGTGGGGATGGTGTGTTCAGAGTGATGTGCAGTGTTAGTTTTCCGCCACACATAGCATTTTGCATTTTGGCCAAAAAGTTCCATTTTGGTCTCATCTGACTAGAGCACCTTCTTCCACATGGTTGCTGTGTCCCCCACATGGTTTGTGGCAAACTGCAAACGGGACTTCTTATGCTTTCTGTTAACAATGCCTTTCTTCTTGCCACTCTTCCATAAAGGCCAACTTTGTACAGTGCATGACTAATAGTTGTTCATCACAGGCAAAGAAAAACGTGGGCACCAGTAAAATGCACACCTCTGTGTTTAATGATGCATTGCAGGCAACATTCCAACAGATTTGACAGCAAAAAGGCAATACTTCACCCCATCCAGGTGCACCCAGCATAGAGACCCCTCGGTCAACAATTGTTTCACATCAGAGATGCATCATCAAGGACCCTTCAGATCTTGGCAGCGTGGGACAGGAGCTCCACGCCAGCAAGACAGCGCTTCCCTTTTAAAGAACTTCCGGGGGCGCTCACATGATCCCACCGGCCAATCAGATTGTCCTGTACGCATGACGCGGCCGCATGCGTACAAAAATACGCATGCGCATGCGGCATATATGGGTTGGCTGCCTCCCACGGCTGAATGTCGCATACCATGCGTCCATTCATCCGCGTGGGATACATCATGCTGCCAATCCCTAGCAAAAAACTTTTTGCTTAGTACAGGGTTACTGACTAACCAGGGGGAGCAATGGCCTGGCGGCCTGTGCACACAAACTGGAAGAATACTCAGGATAAGAGGCACGGTAGCTCATACATATAAGTAATTACAAAAACCATTAGCGAGAGGTGAGAAAAGGTCACCAAGTGTAATGAAACAAGAAAAGCAACGCCACAGATTCAGCCCAAGAAGGAAGTATATCAAGGAGATCCAAATTGGAATTAGCTCGACCATTCGCTTTACCCTCCCACTTAAATAGCCCCTCCCATACAAAGACCCTCCCTCAAATATTCCCTTACAGCAAATTTATAAATGCATATCTAATATTTACATTAGGAGCAAGAAAAACCTATGTCATTTTTTATCTACCTTTCAAGGAACACAGCAAGGTCATTTTTATCATTGAAACCTAACGGACCCATGGCCTCGGTTTTAGAGATTAGGTAAGCTTCTCGCTGCAACAATATTTTCTCACGGCCCCCTCCCCTTTTGGGATTCTGGACATGCACCAAACCCACCATCCTCAACAGTGAAGGGTTGCTGTCGTGCGCTACACTAAAATGCTCGACCAGCCTAGGTACTCCTCCTTCACCTTTTCTTATAGACCTGATGTGTTCCACAAGTCTTTCACGCATAGGACGCGTGGTTTCACCGATATAATATCGAAGACATGGACAGAAGAGCACATAAACGACAAATGCGGTTCTACATGTAATAAAGTGTTTGATCTGGACGTCCAAATGTCCTAACCTCACGTTAGATGCTCTCAGCATATGGCTACAAGTGGGACAAAAACCACAAGGGAAACTACCCATAATTCTTCGATTGTTTAGCCAATTGTCCTGATGCTGTTGAATCTGCTCGCTTTGAGTAACCACAGAACCCAGGGTAAACCCCTTTCTGTAAGCTATAGTAGGTGCCTTAAGCACCTTATCTCCTAATCCTGTGTCACGTTCTAAGATGGACCAATTTTTGGAAATAATTTCCTTAATTTTTCTTGACATAGGTGTGTAATCAAACACAAAGATGAAGTTATCCTTGTCTTTTGCTCTCACTTCTGGGGATTTCTGGTCTTCCGCCCCCTCCAGCAACTGGTTCCTATCCTGCTCTCTTACTCTCTCCAGAGCCCTATCAAGGACGGCAGCCTCGTAACCTCGCTCTAAAAATCTCTGGTACATCTCACCTGACTGTAATTCAAAATCCTGTTCATTAGTATTATTTCTTTTTAACCTCAAAAATTGGCCATAAGGGATGGCTGATTTAACATGGGGGGGTGATAACTGTCGTTATGTAGCACCGAATTTGTCGCTGTGCTCTTCCTGTACCCCTTAGTTATTAGGGTATCCCCCTGTACCTCCAGTGTTAAATCAAGGAAAGCGACCCGATCACCTCCCCATTCACCTGTGAACCGCATATTCAACACATTATCATCCAGGTACTGCATAAAACGGTCGAACCTGTCCCTGGTGGACGCCCAAATGACAAGCACATCGTCCACATACCTCTACCATGTCCTCAGATCATATCTATAGGGATTTCTTTCCCCATAGATATACTCTGCTTCCCATTTCGCCAGAAACAGATTAGCGAAAGTTGGAGCTACCGCTGTTCCCATTGCTGTACCAGCTATCTGTTTATACCACCTCCCCTCAAATCTGAAGGCATTGTGATCTAATACAAACGAAAGGCAATCACCCAGAAACCGACTTTCTGCGTCAGTTTTCCAACCACAGTCATGTAAGTGTTCGAGGACTGCCTCAACCCCCATTTTCTGCGGTATCCTGTTGACAGTGGGGATGGTGTGTTCAGAGTGATGTGCAGTGTTAGTTTTCCGCCACACATAGCATTTTGCATTTTGGCCAAAAAGTTCCATTTTGGTCTCATCTGACCAGAGCACCTTCTTCCACATGGTTGCTGTGTCCCCCACATGGTTTGTGGCAAACTGCAAATGGGACTTCTTATGCTTTCTGTTAACAATGCCTTTCTTCTTGCCACTCTTCCATAAAGGCCAACTTTGTACAGTGCATGACTAATAGTTGTCCTATGGACAGAGTCTCCCACCTGAGCTGTAGATCTCTGCAGCTCGTCCAGAGTCACCATGGGCCTCTTGACTGCATTCCTGATCAGCGCTCTCCTTGTTCGGCCTGTGAGTTTAGGTGGATGGCCTTGTCTTGGTAGGTTTACAGTTGTGCCATACTCCTTCCATTTCTGAATGATCGCTTGAACAGTGCTCTGTGGGATGTTCAAGTCTTTGGAAATCTTTTTGTAGCCTAAGCCTGCTTTACATTTCTCAATAACTTGATCCCTGACCTGTCTGGTGTGTTCTTTGGACTTCATGGTGTTGTTGCTCCCAATATTCTCTTAGACAACCTCTGAGGCCGTCACAGAGCAGCTGTATTTGTACCACCACTTTGCAGTTATTTATTTGTAAAAAAATATTTGGAATCATGTATGATTTTCGTTCCACTTCTCACATGTACACCACTTTGTATCGGTCTTTCATGTGGAATTCCAATAAAATTGATTCATGTTTGTGGCAGTAATATGACAAAATGTGGAAAACTTCAAGGGGGCTGAATACTTTTGCAACCCACTGTATCTAGCAGTTAGGTGTGAACTCTCACATGAAAAGAATCTTCAGCAGGCAACTCTCACAGAGGTGTAAACATCAGCTTGAATAAAACCATTTGGTAATACACTGCATAACCAACTTTTATTTCAGCATGGGGCAGACAGAGTGGAAGCAAGAGTCCTGGCTATAGTTAATAACTATACTTTCTTATTTTGTCCTTTAAGGAGATACCATACTTGTGATCTATATGAACCGTATATCATTTTAATGCGAACGTCGAGCCAAGCATTCTCATATTTCATTTATGAAGCTGACATAACCAGTAACCCGGTTATTATAATTCTCAGGAAGGGAATGTCACACACTATTCATGTCTGGTATTAATGTGATCCATATTCATTGGGGATTGTGAATTTGCTATTATTAATTGTGTGCAATGAATGTGGCCTGAAATACAAAAATATCACATATTTGAAATTCAAAGATCCCTCCAAAATAAAGGAATGCCCCATCCCAGAGTCGGGTTCTGAGTTCCACCTTCAAGAGCGGGCTCCTATATAAGCAAAGGACTGAAATATGATAGGAGTTCTCACTTTAACACCACGTATGGATTGAAGCTAGCAAGAGAATCCACGGCTAGCTTCCCTGAATTCTGAAACACGCAGCGCATCGCCAGCACAATGTTTACCTAAGCACTGCCAGTCAGTGCCGCTCCCCCACCTCCTCTGCATCGGCGCTACCCGCCCGCGTCACTTCCCTCCCATCAGCGGGAGGGAAGGGACACAGGCGGGTAGCGCTGATGCTGAGGTGGCGGCGGAGCGGCGCTGACAGACAGCGCTTAGGTAAACATTGTGCTGGCGACACGCTGCGTGTCACCAGCACTGCAGGGGTATAGCGGCGCAGGGGGGACATGGAGGCACACCATGGGGCAACAGAGGCTGGTGTTAGTGTGCACAACCAGCCTCTGTGCCCCACTAACAGAATGAAATCCCACCTCGGGTTCTCTTTAAGCACCGCAGAAAGAATCCTAGCCTTTCTGAAGATTCAGTACCTGAAGTATTGTATTGTTTGAGCCAGACTAGAGTGTTTTAAAAAATTTATTGGCAGATTAAGGCCTCAATTCACAGAGCTTTATCAAACACGTTATCAAACGTTAGATAATTTACCTCATGATTAAAATCTAATTTTGAATTCACTAAGGTATTATAGATTTATTGAACGTTTTATCGATAAAACATTCTATAAATCTATAACACCTTAGTGAATTCAAAATTATATTTTACCCATGAGGTAAATTATCAAACTTTCGGTAAAGTGTTTGATAAAGCTTAGTGAATTGAGGCCTAAGAATAATTGGGCAGGTCCTCTGTCTTTCTACAGAGGTGGTGGCAGCCTTGTACCTGAAATATTGTGTATAAAAGTGTTTATGTTGCTTCCACATTCTCTTCTGGCCTGTCTGTTTGCCCAATTCCAGGAGCATCATGGGAGACATCATATGTTCACTCCAATCTGAATAATCACAAATACCTTCTGTTTTTAGAAGGCAAACTTTTATTTTGCATAACATTTTAGTAAGAGGCCTTTTTTGGTCCTTTGTAGTCCCTTATACACTTCTAGGAGTTCTGGTTCAACTTGAGCTTGCTGTGTAATCTGTATCAGTGAATAAACTATTACAGCTAGTTTTAATGCAATGGTGTTTTTAAGTGTTGGTTTATAATAGTTTTTACTGTTAACCTAGTTTGTTACAGCTACAATACTTGTACAGAAATTCCGATGATTTTCTCCCATGAGATGTTTTGATTAAATAGAACCGTTATAGAGAAACGAAGCAGCAAAGGGTTTTAGTTTCGTTTCACCTAAAGGACTGAGGAGAATTCCCTCCCACTTATAGCCCCCTCTGTTAGACTTCCTACTCTGCTCCACTCTATTCTTTTTTTCCTGTCACAGCAAAACTCTCACCTACAGGCGCCAGGAGATCTCTGCTGTACATCTAACCAGCTGCTGAGCTGTAACCAGGTAATTTATATGTATGTTCTGCATGCTGAATGAAACCTTCCATTATTTCTAATAGTTATGCAAGATAGGGAACTGTTTGCCAAAGGTTATACAATGTTCCTGTAATTCGTGTCTCTGATGCTGAAGCACCCACCCACCAGAGAAGTGCAAGACTAATGCAGCAAGTTTGGCCATATATACATAATGCTGATTGATATACTAGAACCCCAGAGTACCTCTGGGCAGTGGGCACCAATAGAAGGAGAACTGTGTGCTGTGGTCATGAAAATGAATGGTTGTGGTTGAATTATATATGTAACCCTACCACAGGTGAAACTAGAAATCAGTTACAACCATGCCTCCACAACATTTTAGACCACAGGTGTCAAACACAAGGCCCACAGGCCAAATGTGGCCCTCCTTGCCATTTTATGTGGCTCCCTCAAGAGCTTAAAATGTGCATCATTGTAAGCAGTAAAAGAACAACAGCACACGGTCTTCCCATTCAGAGGAGCAAAGTGAAACATTGTCAGTTTGAGCTGGGGGTGCAGCAATAAACCACGAGACACCCTTCCCCCCCAACCACAGACACAAAAATTAGCATGGGGCTTACTCTGGGCATCCGACCTCTCAACCGCCCACATGGCTGGTGAAACACACATACTTTCCCCCCAACAGCAGAGTAGCACAGCAGAGCAGTGTAATATTTACCTGCTCTAGCGATGCATTGTCTCTTCTGTACTTCCTGGAAGTCACACGCTGTAAGCTGTATACTTTTCCAGATCACGTGATGCGCCTCAGGAGCCTGAGGTATGCAGTATAGCGTGTGTGGCTGTCAGGAAGGACAGAGGTGGCACAAAGCAGTGCTGGAGCAGGTAAATATTAAACTGCACCACTGAGCTACTCTACAAAAGGGGCAGGAGTGGGGCACCCACAGTCGCTATAGTTATGCCACTTAGTTTGAGACTGTTCAATAAATTGTAAATACTGATAAAAAAATTGGCCCTCAACTTAGACTATGTTTTAGAATATGGCTCCTTACGTGATTGAGTTTGATACCCCTGTTTTAGGCGAATTCCCTTCTCAAATAACAAATTAGGTTGTACCACACAAACATCTATATGAGACATAATAAAATGGTGTATTTTCTGTCATGCACATCAATAAGTTCCAGAATCTTAGATCAAAGTTAAAGACTATCTCCAGTATAAGAAGACAGAGCCTTTCATCAGAGCCTTTGGTACATTCCGCTGCTGACGCAGAAGCAGTGATAACCCTGTAGGGGTACTACATTGATCGTGGTGCAACAGTAACTGCAGTGCGTCATGTGTAGTTTAGCCGGAAGTGAGGCATACTTTCATTGGGTCATGGACTGCTTTAAGTGTGAAAGAGGCCATAGAGTCTTGGGCCTCAACACAATCTGCATGGAGTTTCTTGCTCCCCCCACTCAATGTCCATTAGGCTACAACAGATAATATAAACACATCACAACACTATTCAATTCTATACTTATTTCTACCATGCACAGTGCAAGCATAAAATCTATGGACTGTATGATGCACTGTATGGGTTTGCAGCGATAGGCTTCGATGAGTCTTAACATGACCTTTGCGATCCTATTGCTCAAGATGCGCAACACAACAAATATAGTGTGAAAATAGCCTGTATGTTCTACCCTTGTTTGTCTGGGTTTTCCCTTAGCTCTCTGGTTTCTGTCTCCAACTCAAAGGCATATTTACAAAAAGGGGAGTGCTCAGATTTTCAACAGTCATTTTCACGTGATATTTACATCTTTGTAGGATAAATGTTTTGTTTAAAATGAGAACTGTCTTGGAAATGTGTTTTCTCATGCCCATTGACTTCAATGCATTTGTGAAAATGTGTTTTCTCATGCCCAATGACTTCAATGTATTTGTGAAAATGTATGGATGGATGTGTGTACCAGGTTTAAGTGACATGACTATATAAAGCATTGTGGAAGATGTCAGTGCTATTTATGTGACATAACAACACCAACAATAATAATAAATCTGAAGAGCACACCAGTGATCCAGTGGAACCAATTCCCTGCTTTCAAAACTGAAATTGTCAATTAATAGGGATGGTCATTAAGATGAAAATAATTTCTGAGTCGATGCAGGATTATACAATTGTATATGCAAATGTATGCAGCTTGAAGATGGACCAATCAAATTCCACCTCTGAGAGATTTGATTGGTCCATTTTCAAGCTGCATACATTTGCATAATTCTACATCCCTACTTGGAATTATTTGCATCTCATTGACCATTAATAAACCCGTTTTTGGAGGTTACATTTTCTAATTTACCTACTACTCAAATTAAAGGGAACCTAAACTGAGAAGGATATGGATTTTTCTTTTTAAAATAATACCAGTTGCCTGAGTCTCCTGCTGATCCTGTGTCTCTAATACTTTTAGCCACAGCCCCTCAACAAGCATGCAGATCAGGTGCTCTAACTGAAGTCAGATTGGATGGGCTGCATGCTTGTTTCAGGTGTGTGATTCAACCATTACTGCAGACAAAGAGATCAGCAGGACTGCCAGGCAACTGGTATTATTTAAAAGGAAACATCCATATCCCTCTCAGTTAGGGTTCCCTTTAACCTCCTTGCCGGTTATCCCAAGCTCAGCTCGGGGTAACCTGCGCAGGAGGATTTCTCAGGCCCCACTGGGCCGATTTGCATAATTTTGTTTTATTGCACGCAGCCAGCACTTTGCTAGCTGCATGCATATTTCGAATGCCGCTGCTACCCGCTGCGCCGCCCCCCCCCTCCAGACCCCTTGCGCAGCCTGGCCTATCAGTGCCAGGCAGTGCTGAGGGGTGGATCGGGGGTTCCCTCTGACGTCCATGACGTCGGTGACGTCATCCCGCCCCGTCGCCATGGCACGGGGGAAGCCTAGCAGGAAATCCCGTTATGAACGGGATTTCCTGCTTTCAGAGAGCGCCGGCGGCGATCGGCTTAGGTAGAGGGATGCCGCTTGTCAGCGGCTATCATGTAGTGAGCCCTGGGCTCGCTACATGATCTAAAAAAAATAAAAAAAAAAAGTGCTGCGCCGCCCCCTTGCCGACACAATCGGAACGGCAAGGGGGTTAATGCAATGTGAACTGCATATTAAAGGGAGTCTGAAGCCAAAAAGTAAAAACAAATAACAGATCCTTACCTAAGGAAGGGGAGGGGGGGAGACTTTCCTCCGTTCCTCTCCTTGTCTCATTGTTCCTATGCTGTCTCCCCCGCTAGCAGACCCTGACTCACCGGTCGGAGACTGCTCTATTCCGATGCAGGTGGGCTTTGGAAGTCTTCAGGAGCACTCGGGCTCCCGATGATGGGCCACTCCGTACTGCGCACATGTAAGCGCCCTCTCTCTGTTTCGGGTTTCCAAAGCCTGCTGAAGCCCCCCATGGTGGGAGATTTAAACGGAGGAGCCTGTGGGGGAATAAAGGGAAGATGAGAGGAGCAGGAAGGATCTATAGGACCCGGAGAGCCTTCCCTCTCCTTCAGTATTTGTTTTTTGTTTTTGTTTTGTTTTTCATGTTTGGCTTCAGACTCACTTTAACATATATGATAATAAGTGGCCAGCAGATAGCAACCAGAAAATGTATAACGTGCATTTGCTTGCTGCCTATATTAAAAAAAAAAGATTCAAAGAACAGTAAAATAAATGTGTTTGACTCTAAACTTTATTGTTATTTTCATGTTACAGTAATATGAAGGAAACTAATGATGGTAGAAAGAACCTGTGTGGTGTGGGCAGCACGGTGGCGTAGTGGTTAGCTCTCTCGCCTTGCAGCGCTGGATCCCTGGTTCGAATCCCAGCCAGGGCACTATCTGCAAAGAGTTTGTATGTTCTCTCCGTGTCTGCGTGGGTTTCCTCCGGGCACTCCGGTTTCCTCCCACATTCCAAAAACATACAGATAAGTTAATTGGCTCCCTCTAAAAAATTGGCCCTAGACTACAGTACTTACACTACATAATATAGACATATGGCAATGGTAGGGGTTAGATTGTGAGCTCCTTTGAGGGACAGTTAGTGACAAGATATATATATATATACACTGTACAGCGCTGCGTAATATGTCGGTGCTATATAAATACTAAATAATAATAATACTACATTTTTTGCTCATTAATTCTTTGTGGTATTTGGGACTAGGGGTGTGGCTGAGGCATGATTAGAGGTGTGGTAGAGGCATGTCTTAAAGGATACCCGAAGTGACGTGTGACATAATAAGATAGAGATGGGTATGTACAGTGCCAAGCACACTAATAACTATAGTACACTGTAGGGGATATACCACTCGGCACTCAATCACAAAGTCCTGGAGGGGGATGGACCAGTAGCCTGCATCAGCCTCATGCAGAGGCATAGACTTGACACCAGAACACCTTTGTACTAGGCATACAGCAAAAGCCAAAGGGACGTGCAGCCGGTATGAATTACATGGAAGGAACAGACTTGAATACTGTACATCAGAGTAAGCCGGGCAACTGTCACTTTAAATCGCTTTTATTCCATCTTCATGCCGCATATTGTACATACATATGGATAACACTTGTTAATTCCAAACCTGCTTTAGGTGCTGGTGCGAGGATGTTCCTGGGTGAGCAGGGTGGAGGACGGACGTCTGTCTCAGTTCCTGGATCCTTCTACGTCCCCTGCTCGTGGGGGTCCCGGCATACCTGGCCGATACGCTTGACGCGATTAACCTCGTGGAAAGCGTAACATGGGAAGCAGGCTACAAGTTAGCCACGATAGACGTAGAAAGTCTGTACAGTCGAATCCCCCACGAGGAGGGGATAAGGGCGGTCCAAAGGTTCCTAGACAGAACCAACAAAGACGATGGGTATAAGGAGTTTCTGTGCGAATGTTTGAAGTTCATTCTGACGCATAACGCGTTCATGTTTGATGGAAGGTGGTACCACCAGACCTCTGGGACTGCCACTTCTGTGGCATGTACCTATGCTGGCCTTTTTTTAGGAGCCTGGGAGGAGGACTACGTAATGGGCCAGAAAAACCTATTTAAACGGAACATTGTAACCTGGGCCCGTTATGTGGACGATGTGCTGGTCGTGTGGCGGGGAGAAACAGAGGAATTTCATGCCTTCATGAACTTTCTCAACAATAATCGGGTGAATATGAGATTCACCTCAGAGATCAGTAATAGGTCCATCAGCTTTCTGGACTTAAAAATCAGACCAGATGGGGCCAGACTGTTGTGTGAGGGCTACAGGAAAGCAACGCCTGAGACGGAATAATACCAACTTGGACACATTCGAGATACAATCACAGGAGTTGACTGCGAGACTGGAGGCGAGACATTATGACAGGGATCTCTTTCAGAAGGCCAAGGATAGAGCTAGAGACACAGATAGATCGTCCCTACTCTCCAGGGTCCCCAAGCGCAGAGATAGAGATCCCTTCACCCTTACGGTCGGCTTTTCTCCAATGTCGAGGAAACTGTCACAGATTGTCAAAAGAAATTGGGCAATAATAGCCAGAGACCCTGTCCTCCAGAAAGTCTTCCCGAACCCACCCAGGATAGCGTATGGAAGGGCTCCCACACTAGGCGATATACTTACCAGAAGCGAATTTCGCTCGCCCCGAACCCCTAACTGGTTAGGCATTAATCGCCCCAGGGGAAATCACAAGTGTGGTAAATTTAAGTATTGCCCACATATGTGGGAGGGCACGAATTATCGCTTGGGTGGGGTCCAGTGGGAGATACGGGGCTTCATCACCTGTCAGACAGAGTTTGTCTCCTACGCAATGTTCTATCCCTGCAACTTTTATTATGTGGGTAAGACTACTAGACCCCTGAAAGAAAGGGTGAAGGAGCATTTTAAATCCATCAAGTCAGGAAAGGGTTGTCCCCGGCTCATTAAGCATGTAAGGGAGGTCCATGCAGGGGAGGACTGGGACCACTTGGCCTGGGGGGAAAACACAACCTAGAGGCCCGGTCACGGAATCCCCAGCCCAAATACATTTGCACGCAATAAAGATATGTTTCAATGGTAGTTTAAAGCAACAATACATTTTGCATTTACGTTAAGAAAGCATGGATCCATCTTGCCTCTTGTCAGCCTTTCAGGCTGGGGGCGTAATTGTGTGGGGGACATTTTCTTGTTGCACTTTGGGCCTTTGAGGGTACTATCTGCATTAGGTTTGTATGTTTTCCCTTTGTCTATGTGGGTTTCTTCTGGGCACTTTAGTTTCCTCCCACATTAAAAAAAATACAGATAAATTAACCATTTACTGTCAATGTAACGTATTAAAACGTCATGCGTTAGCCTATTAACGGCAACATGACGTTTTAATACGTCGCGCATTCCCGCCGCCACTCCGCACGTGTCCGCGCCAATACTGCCGCCGTTTCCATCGGGATCCCTTGTTAAGTGATTGGGGAAGAGGACCGAGCGGTCCTCTACCCAATCGCAATGCCTGAAGTGAATGGACGTGACCGCGAACAGCGGCCACCTCCATTCATAAAACAGGAAACTGTTTAAGTTTAATAAAGTGTACCAAAAAAAAAAAGTGATCACTTCCTTAACGGGAAAGTGTTCACTAGCGCCATCTTGTGGCCAAAAAGTATATTACACACAAGCACAAACATACTATGTAAAATATACAATATTAATAAAATAAATAAATTACACTTCCACCCCCCCCCCCCCCCCTTTAAAAAAAAACAAAACACTTGTAAAAAAAAAAAAATCAGCTTAAAATCAATAAATAGTTGACTGAGGGAAAATTAATTTTATTACATAGGAGTTTAATTATGGCTAAAACAAAAAAAAAAAACAAAAACAGAAAAATAACACCTATATTTTAAAATAATATATTGTCACCATACATTGTGATAAGGACATAATTTAAACGGTTTAATAATCAGGACAACTGGGCAAATAAAAAGTGTTGGTTTTATCCACAGGAGAATGTTTAATTTTAAAACTATAATGGCTAAAAACTGAGAAATAATGATTTTTTTCCATTATTTCTGTATTTTTCCCATAAAATGCATTTAGAATAAAAAAATTCTTAGCAAAATGTACTACCCACAGAAAGCCTAATTGGTGGCGAAAAAAACGAGGTATAGATCATTTTCTTGTGATAAGTAGTAATAAAGTTATTAGGGAATAAAAAGGAGGAGCACTGACAGGTGAAAATTGCTCTGGTCCGTTAGGGTAAAAACCCTTGGGGGTGAACTGGTTAAAAGGCTTACCCCTAAATTGGCTCTAGACTACAATAGACATATGACTATGGTAGGATTAGCTTGTGAGCTCCTCTGCGGACAGTCAGTAACATGACTATGTACTCTGTAGAACGCTGCAAAAGACATTTTATAAATACTAAAAAATCTCCCTCAAGGTATTCCCTGGTGGTCTTATGTAGAGTGACCAGACATCCCGGATTGCCCGGGACGCGTCCCGGATTCGGGGTCCGCTGTCCCAGGCAGCATGAGGTCCCGGGAAACGTCCCGCTTTCAGCAGCGGGACGTCCCGGCCTCGGGACTCTGGCCACTCTCTCCGCATGAACTGGCAGCGGCGTCTATAGACGCCGTGCCAGTTCATTGCCTGCAGCCCCGCTCCAGCCTCCTCTTCCGGTGTCTGCTCCGACACCGGCAGGCGAGCAGGGCTACGGCAAGATGGCTGCCGAAGCCCTGTACTGGAGACTATGTGTCTCCAGTACAGGGCTTCGGGCGCCATCTTGCCGTAGCCCTGTCAGCGCGGGAGACCAGAGCAGGAGGAACAAGACGGTCCCGGGACGGAGCAGCGCGCCAGAGGAGACTTCTGCCAGGTGAGTAAATGCTTTCTTTTCCAGGTGAACTTTGCCCGCATTACGTTTCTTGCCTGGTGAAATGTTTGCCCGCATTGCGTTTCTTGCCTGGTGAAATGTTTGCCCGCATTGCGTTTCTTGCCTGGTGAAATATTTGCCCGCAGTGCGTTTCTTGCCTGGTGAAATGTTTGCCCGCAGTGCGTTTCTTGCCTGGTGAAATGTTTGCCCGCATTGCGTTTCTTTTCTGGTGAAATGTTTGCCCGCATTGCGTTTATTTTGTACTGACATGTTGCCCGCATTGCGTTTATTTTGTACTGACATGTTTGCCCACATTGCGTTTATTTTGTACTGACATGCTTGCCCGCATTGCGTTTATTTTGTACTGACATGTTTGCCCGCATTGCATTTATTTTATACTGACATGTTTGCCCGCATTGCATTTATTTTATACTGACATGTTGCCCGCATTGCGGTTATTTTGTGCTGACATGTTGCCTATTGCGTTTATTTTCTGGTGTCCGGGGTAACTGTTACTGCATTTATTATTTAATGGTCATAGATGGCTATGTTTGCTGCTTTGTGGTTACGGTATACTATTAGCATCACACAGTTTCTGCACACCCATGATGCAAAGTCTCGTTTGTGCACATCATGGCGTAAACACTGCTTTCTTATGCCTCGCTGTTACATCATTACGTTAGCTCCGCCCATACAATGTCATGGCCATGCCCATTTTTCGCCGCGGCGCGCTAAGCGCGCCGACCCCCCCCTCCCCCACGCCCCCCTCCCCGTCCCAGGTTGGACCCACAAAAATCTGGTCACTATCTTATGGTCCCTTGAACTCCATATAACTTTACCTAATGATCTTGTGGTCCCATCTCCCCTTTACAGTAAGCCCTGGTTTGGTTGTTTAGTGGTCCCCTATCCTCATTTAGCTCCCCTAGTGGTCACCCTCCCACTCTTCTCCTGTATAAACAGAGTAGTGGTGCAGCAGTGGTGCTTGACAGTCTTACCTTCTCCAGCAATGTGTCCGTCCTCCACAGCTAGTGGCTGTCTGCTCTCTGTCTATCTCTATCTCCTGCACATTGTGTGTAATCAGGCGATGTTCAGGATAACCAAGTTGTAGTGAGCAGGTGGCCGCTACAGAGGACAGACATCTAGCTGGATGAGCTGAGACTGCTGTGCTGCTACTCCTCTGCTCAGTGCAGTGTTGGGTGCAGCCAGAGTCCCCTCAGTCATGGGCCTAATGCAGCCACCACCAGCCGCACCCCCTAAGTCATTGGTGCCCAGTGTCCCTAAATGAAGCAGGTGCCCCCAGCTTCATAATGCCTAGTACACACAATGCTATTTTCCGTCAGATTGATGGGTCAAATCAATAATTTCCGGCATGTCTGATCTGTTCCTGATCAAGAATGGGATCGATTTTTAGATTAGTACTACAAAAAAAAAATGGATCCCGTTCTCGATAAGGAGCAGATCATACATGCCGGACATTATCAATTCGACCCGTGGATCTGATGGAATATAGCATTGTGTGTACCAGCCTTAAAGCTACACTGCCTGTCCCCTCCCTTCAGTATTTCACAATACCCCATCTAACAGCAGTGACAGTACATGGAAATGGTCACATAGGTTTCTTCAGTGCAGAAGCTTGACCATGGGAAAGCATGTCCATACTGGGCATGTGCAAACGAGGCCCACACATGCCCAGGAGAACTAAGGCACTTGTGCATGGCTCTTTTCATTCATGTAAAAGCACTCCATTTGACTGGGCATGTGTGGATGTTACTGGCGCATGCGGAGTACAGATACAGCTCCCAGCATACCTCTCCCACTCCATAGAGCAGAGTTCCACAACCCTGTCCTCAAGGCCCACCAACAGTGCATGTTTTGCAGGAAACCACAAACATGCACAGGTGGGGTAATTAGTGTCTCAGCAGAGCTGATTAGCTACCTCTGTGGATTTTCACAAAACATGCACTGTTGGTGGGCCTTGAGGACAGGGTTGGGGAACTCTGAGGCACTACAGCTCCCATCATGCTCCTCCCCTTCCAAAGCGGCACCACAGCTCCCAGCATGCCTCTCCTCCTCTATATAGAATTATATAGCCCCCAGGGCTCCCCAGGCTTTTTTCAATGTGAATAATGTTTCCCTGGTGCCCCTGTAGAGTATTTACAGTGGCGCACACTCACCTGTCCAGCCAGCGGGCTCCCTCCATCTGTGTGCTTCATCCTCTCAGGCACCTCATCTCCATGACTTGGTGACATGTACACACCTATGTGCTGCTGGGTCACTGAGATAAGGTGCCTGTGAGGATGGAGACGTTAGCACACAGCTGAGCGTGCTCTGCTGTGAATACTCTGCAGAGGCTCCGGGGGTCCACTATTCAATTTGGGGAGACCAAGGGGGGCCCAGCAACCAGCTGTGGGGCCCTGGGGAACAATCCAACAATATATGGAGTAGGGGTATGCTGGGACCTGTGGTGCCTCTAGGGAAGGCAAGGAGCATGACGGGAGCCGTGGTGCTTATAGGGAGGAGCTTGCTGGGGGCTGTGGTAACTCTTTTGAGGGAAAGAGACCTGCTGAGAACAGTAGTGCCTCTATAGGGGAAAGACTTGATGGGGCTATGGTGCCTCCATGGGGGGGGGGGGGGGGGGGGGGTCATGCTGGAAGCTTTAGTGCCTCTATCAGGGAGGGGGAGACTTCCTGGGAGATTTGGTGCCTCTATTGAGGGAAAGGGACATGCTGGAACTTGTGGTACCTCTATGGAGGGGAGGGACATGCTGAGAACAGTAGTGCCTCTATAGGGGAAAGACTTGATGGGGCTATGGTGCCTCCATGGGGGGGGGGGGGGTCATGCTGGAAGCTTTAGTGCCTCTATCAGGGAGGGGGAGACTTCCTGGGAGATTTGGTGCCTCTATTGAGGGAAAGGGACTTGCTGGAACTTTTGGTACCTCTATGGAGGGGAGGGACATGCTGGGAACAGTATTGCCTCTGTTGGGGAGGGGGAGACTTCCTGGGAGCTTTGGTGCCTCTTTTGAGGGAACGGGACATGCTGGGACTTGTGGTGCCTTTATGGAGGGGAGGGACATGCTGGGAACAGTAGTGCCTCTATGGGGGGAACCTGCTGGGAGATATGGTACCTCTCTAGAGGGGGAGGGGAAAAACGGGCTACCTAATGCTGTGGAGTGGGGGAGGGGTGTCAGAAACTTACAGGCATGCAGCAGAGTCACAGCAGCAGAAGAAATTCCCAGCCATGCATCTGATTCTCTCCCAGTGCAGTGTGGTGTTTCTCTTCTCTGGGGCCCTGGCTGCTTCTCCCCATGAATGCATACCACACAGAGCAGCCTGGCAAGTGTGTCACAGCGTGGTCTCCACAGGCCGGGGGCGGAGCCTACACACATATACACAGTGCACCACGCAGTCTGTTGGTGCACAATGAGAGAGGATGCCGGGAGAAGCAGCAGCTTTCAGCCAATGTCATGCTCCCTGGCCCTACTGAGTAAGGGCCAGTTCACACTTGCGGTTTCCTACCAAACGGACCGAATGACCTGACCGGATCCGGACCGGATCCGGATCGGAACCGTACGGTTCTGATCCGGATCCGATCCGGATCCGGTCAGGTTGCATCAGGTGTTCATCAGGATGCGATCCGGATCCGTTTGGCAAAAGATAGTAGAAACCGAATAAAAATGTTGGGGTCTGGGAGGTCAGCAGAAGGTGGACCTGTGGAATCAGGCCCTCTGCTGTTTAGCACTCACCTCCACCTCCGACATACTGCCAACATCTCCAGCACGTTTAAAGTCACTGCTGCTCCACTCCAAAATGCTTGCCCATGTGTCCCCATCCAAAATCGCCGCTACAATACGCATAGGAAGTGGGGTAGAACATCCGGATTTTTAGCCAGTGTGTTGCGCGCTCTCCGGTTCTCATTGGTTTGTATTGGCCGGATGGTGCAGTCCAGCTCCGCTCCGGATACGGCTGCCGGAGGAGCCGGACCAAAAAATAGCGCATGTTGGGTCTTATGCCGGAGTCCGGATCCGGTCTGGATCCGGTCCGGACGAAACGGACGCATGTGAATGGACGCATAGGCTTTCATTGCTATGTCGTGCGTCCGTTCCGTCCGTTCTGCATGCGGTCCGGCTCCGGCACGGCGATTCCGGACGGCGACCGCTAATGTGAACCGGGCCTAAGCCTATCAGAACAGCAGTGGGCTACTGGGGGCGGGGCTGAATCGAGTGGCTGCGGAGCTGCTCTAAACTATTTTACCACTGCACCGACCCTGATCAATTGAGGTGGCGGCGGCCCGGGGGGAGAATGCCACCCGCCCCCTCCCCCCGGGCCAGTCCGCCCCTAGGTCCATGGAGGGAATGCCAAATGCCTGAGATTTGCAGGTCTCCTGCATGTAAGCCCCTCCAGTAGAGGAGGGGACCGCGATCGCGAGTTGACACGACGAGAATCACGGGTGATACTGCGTTTGGAGGCAATGGGACCAATAGGTCTCAATGACAGGCTGGATTTGGCTTGTTTCCTTGATCCATGACTCCACTGGTGCTTCATGGGCTAGGGCCAAAAAAGTTGCGTATATTTTCACAGAACTTTAAGGGGACACAATTAAGGGGTGTCTCCCTGGGTTCTCCCTTTCTGGCCTTTCTCCGTCTTCTTTTTTTTTATCTCTCCCCATCCGGCCTCTCCTTAAGCCTTGCACTGGGTTCAAAGTACTTGGTTTTCTCCTGGTGGCTTCAGGACAGGTTTCTGTCTCTCTCACTCTTGTCCCTTTCGGATTCTTGGTACGTAGTTCTCTTTGTGGGCAGTGGGTTAGACTTGGGTGCGTCCAGTAATAAAGGTCCTGGTACACAGGACCTAAGTGCAATGTGCACTGTTGGTTTACCAGAAAGGTAACCATATACCCTTGCAGGAAAGGCAAGAGAAGATATATGTACGGAATTTTCTGTAGTGCCTTGGGGCACCCCTATAGATAACCAACAGAAGTCCCCCAATTCAGTCATGTAATGGGGGACCATTCCTCTTCTAGCCTCCACAATTTTATCTGCTAAGGTATTTTTGGATGCACACAACTTTGCCCAGCTCACCTGAAGTCCGGGCGTTGGCTTTCCTGTTCTGTAACCCTCTATTTCCCTTCCCATTCTCTCCCCTTTTTTGGGGGGAAGGGGGAGAGTATAGACCCAAACAACCAGGAATCTTACCTGGATTTGGATTAGGGTCAGCTTTTATAGTATTTCCTTTAGAGATTGTGGGATGCTGTAACTGGGTGGGCATAATTTGCAGCCCAGTCTCTAAATATCTTGTTCCCTAGAGAGTTAATAGTTGTGGTTCAGCAAATAAGGAAGATAAAGTATCTCAGATGGTCTCTTAAGTCTCGCAGTATACCCTCAGTCTTTTTAATCGGGGTTTTGGGTTTCCCTTTTGGGATTTTAAATGTTAATAAACATTTATGCTTTTTAGTTATGCGGGTAAATAGTAAATATTCAATACATGCCACGCTATACCATGATGGGCACACTTACTCAGCACACCAAATTATCACAATGTTTGAATAAGTAATGTATGAGGTTGAAGTTGTTTATGTCACATTTTTTGCAAGTTTTAATGTTTCAGTACATAATGCACTAACACGTTTCACCACTATGACGATCTATGTTGCAGTATGCGTCCAGAAATATTACATACGCTTGTTTTCAAGCATATGCAGATCACTATCACTTCTCGCCGCTGGACGGCGAGTCCCCGCCCACTCTCCCCTCACCCCAATGATGCAGTTCCATGCACCAATCACGAGCACTGGAGGTGCGGCTCCCAGACATTATGCAGGAAGCCGCGCGACGCTCTGGTTTGTAGTAGGACACGAGCACGTGAACAAGCGCCAGTCAGGCGCGAAACGGCTGTAAAGTGCCGTCCTTCACCCTGGTCACCCCGAACCCCGGAACATCCTCGCACCAGCACCTAAAGCAGGTTTGGAATTAACAAGTGTTACAATACGCGGCATGAAGATGGAATAAAAGCGATTTTAAGTGACAGTTGCCCGGCTTACTTTGATGTACAGTACACTAATAACTATGCTGTGCTCCTTTTTTTCTTTCTTTGCCTGAAAGAGTTAAATATTAGGTATGTAAGTGACTGACTCAGTCCTGACTCAGACGGGAAGTGACTACAGTGTGACCCTCACTGAAAAGAAATTCCATCTATAAAACACTTTCCTAGCAGAAAATGGCTTCTGAGAGCAGGAAAGAGATAGAGGGTCAATAGTTCATACAGTAGATTTTAGCATACTTCAATGAATGTGTCATTGAGCAAAAACAATAAAACAGTTAAAACTTAAAAAGTAGATTTAAACATAAAAAAACCTTGGAATATCTTAAAAAGTAATTTTTAGGAGAAGGAAGATAGATACAATCATTTATTTTAGTAGTTTATTTTTGCTTCAGGTGTCCTTTAACCCCCTTGGCGGTACGCAGTTTCCGACGCTGCGTCCGCCAGGCGGTTTTTTGCCCCCCCCCCCCCAATTTTTTTTTTAATGCTTTAGCTAGGATTTCGCTAGCTAAGCGTGTGTATTAGGTTGCTCCGGTCCCCCCCATGCCCGCCGATTGCCGCCGGCTATACATACCTCGCCACGATCCCACGCAAAGCGCAGTTTCCTGATCGGCTTCCGGCGTTGCCATGGCGACGATCGGAGATGATGTCATCGCCGTCATGGCGTCAGCCGCAATCCCGATCGCCGTCATCGCGAAGCCTGGAGCCGATTGGGTGGCTGCGCCTGCGTGGGAACGCTGGGGGGTACGTATACCGGCGGCTATTACGACGATCGCGGGGGACCGGAGCAACTTTGTACATACGAACCGCTAGCTAATGCATATTGCACCATTTTTTTTTTTTATGTAAAGTCCTGGGGCCATGTGATCCTCCGCGGCGGCTACCCCGTATGTAGCACGGGGTTACCGCTAAGGAGGTTTAAGGTGTTCATCTTTTTATCTCAAAATGTTGAGAGATATGGTACTGTGTACATCACATTGCTTGTGCAATTCACCATGTGACTTTACCCCTCCAACATGATCCTTTTTTTTTTTACAGGATGTGCAACACGACTACCCAGTGTGCAACTAGACTTAAAAAGACACCGAAGAAAATAAATAAATAAAATTATGATATAATGATTTGTATGTGTAGTAGGGCTGGTGCACACCAGAGCGGTTCTGGAGCGTTTTTTAAAACACTTGCAGGGAGAAAACCGCTTGGCTAATGAAAGTGAATGGGCTGGTGCACACCAGAGCGGCTCGTTTTTTCCACAAACGCAAACTCAGGGGCTGCAGCATTTTTTAGATTTCTGAGGCGTTTCTGCCTCAATGTTAAAGTATAGGAAAGTGTTAAACCGCTCTGAAAAACACTAGATCAGAGCGGTTTTCCAGGCATTTTTGTTACAGAAGCTGTTCAGTAACAGCTTTTACTGTAAGAATATTTGTAATCTGCTACACAAAAACGCTCCAAAAAACGCTAGGCATGTTTAGAAAACGTCTCTAAACATACCTAGAATCGCTCTGAAATCTGCTCCAAAAACCGCTAGCGTTTTGTGGATCTGCTAAAGTTTTTTGGTGTGCACTGGGCCGTACAGATAAGAAATAAAACATTAGAAGCAGAGTCATACGTCTAATATTGAGACAGTTAAGAAACTCCAATTGTTATCTGTACAAAAGAGCCATTGAGCTCCACGACTTTCAAAGTCGCAGAGAGCTCTGTCTTCTGAAGCTTATTATCTCAAGTGTCAGTCCGTCCCTGTATTGTTTTTTTTCCTGCAGAGGACAGTTCAAAAGTTCACAAGCCTGCTCTGTAAAATCATTTACAATGCTGAGCAGTGTGTAAACTGCAAATGTTAGAGAATGATGCAATGCTATAAAAAAACTATATAACTGAAAATAAAAATATGAGAATATTTTCTTTGCTACTAATGTTAGTAATTATCTGTACTACACAACCAATTCATTATATCTTAATTTTTGTTTCGCTTCAGTGTCTCTTTAACCACCCTGGCGTTCTGATTAAATCGCCAGGGTGGCTGCGGGAGGGTTTTTTTTAAATAAAAAAAAACTATTTCATGCAGCCAACTAAAAAGTTGGCTGCATGAAAGCCCACTAGAGGGCGCTCCGGAGGCGTTCTTCCGATCGCCTCCGGCGCCCAGAATAAACAAGGAAGGCCGCAATGAGCGGCCTTCCTTGTTTTGCTTAGATCGTCGCCATAGCGATGAGCGGAGTGACGTCATCGACGTCAGCCGACGTCCTGACGTCAGCCGCCTCCGATCCAGCCCTTAGCGCTGGCCGGAACTTTTTGTTCCGGCTACGCTGGGCTCAGGCGGCTGGGGGGACCCTCTTTCGCCGCTGCTCGCGGCGAATCGCCGCAGAGCGGCGGCGATCAGGCAGCACACGCGGCTGGCAAAGTGCCGGCTGCGTGTGCTGCTTTTTATTTCACGAAAATCGGCCCAGCAGGGCCTGAGCGGCAGCCTCTGGCGGTGTTGGACGAGCTGAGCTCGTCCAGACCGCTCAGCAGGTTAAAGCAAACCAGAGGTGGCAAAAAATAGTAAGTTACATACTTACCAGGGCTGCCATCAGAAAATTCTAGTCCCCACACTGGGAAAACCTACTAGGGCCCCCTCACTCCCCTATATTTAAGGTAAACCCCAATATTTAAGGTGTTCGCCATCAATCGTCAAAACGCTGTGCCACATGTAATCCTATGGGATTACTCTCACTGCAGTGCTTGAGCAGCACTTGCTATATGCGAAGATTGCAAACGCTGCATGCAGCATTTTCACAGCAATTGTGGTTTTCATTCAGGGCTCGTTTCCACTATCGCGAATCCACATGCGTCCAACGCATGCGGATTCGCACATGTAATGCAAGTGGATGGACCTGTTTCCACTGTAGCGTTGTTGAGGTGCGTTTTTTTAGCGGTGAAAAAACGCACAAAAGAGCCACAGAATTCACTTCACATATTCCCCTATGTTTGAGAGAATTAAAAAATCAATTAAAAATAATTGGTGGATCTTGCAAGAGGACAAACTTTTAGTGGATAACTGCAGACAGACCCCATGTATTTCCTATAAAAAAGTCCCTAACCTCAAAGACCAATTGTCCTACAGTGAGTTTGTGAGTCAGAATACTCGTAATTGGTTAGGTATAAATCGACCTCCTGGTAATTACAGGTGCAATTCATGCTCTTGCTGTAACTTTTTGATTACTGGTAAAGAGTTCTTTAGATTTGGCAAAACGGTAAAATTCAGACAGTTTATTAACTGCAAAACTAAAGGAATTATATATGCGCTTATTTGTCCCTGCCAATGTATCTATGTTGAGTTATCTACACGCATGATGCAGGATAGATACCAAGAGCATTGTAGATCCTTGGGCAATCACCGAGCTAATGGCTGTCCCAGGGTCATGGAACATATGAATACTGTACATTCAGGAGATTCCTCACAGTTGAGATTTTTTGGGTTGGAGGTAGTAGAAAAAGATTCTAGGGGTGGCGATTGGGTTAAAAAGCTACAACGGAGGGAAAGTTTTTGGATTTCTTTTTTTGAGGCGGTTGGTCCTATGGGACTAAATGAACGCAATGATTTATCAGTGTTTTTGTAGTTGCTGTAGTTGTTTGTCTTTATTAATCATATTTCTGTATTTTGTAATGTTACATTTTTGAATTTAACTCTCTTTTTGTCCCCTATTTTGTATTTTAGGTCGGCGCTGAGGAGGAGGAGGCCTTCTGTAGCATCACCTACTAGTGGTATCATTCCTTGGGCCAGGTATTGTACTGCGGGCCATAGCCCGTTGGGGTCCTTACTTATCCTCATCCCTCACATTATGGTAGAGTAACCCCCCCCCCCCCCCCCCATTTGTATTATTGGGGTGGTATATATATATATATATATATATATATATATATATATATATATATAAAAATATTTGATGCCCTGGCCTATTTGTCCCCCCTGTTTTTTACACCATAGACAGACAATAGCCTATGGTAGCTCTTTGAGCGCAGAGTGTGCTGTATGCACACCCTATTGGCCCTTAGGTTTGATGTTGACCACTTCCGGTCCGCCTCTTCCGGCCGTTGGAACGCAGTTGGCGTCCAGGAAGTGTACATTGCGGCGATGGTGAGTGTGCTCGGCATGGCGTCCTCCTCTCCTCGGTTGCCGTATTCCGTGAGTACAGTATTTAAGGGGTTATGCTTGGGAGGGCTCATATGTCCTGAGGAAGCGCTCGTTTGCTGAGCGCGAAACAGCTGTCGACTGTTTAATCTCGCTTGTCCCTCTCTCTCCTGGCACCCTGCTGCTGTTGATGCCTTACACCAGCTTTTAACTTGTTCATAATAAAGGTCAATTTTTACTGGATGTGCCTAGCCGCTTTCATCTACAATAGTATCAGAGCCGCAGAATTCGCCGACGAGTGGAATGCATGCGAATCTCAGGCAATGTATTTAATAGGGAAATCGCATGCGTTTTTCTTACGCGTTTTTTTACGCGATTCCGCGTGCGATTCCGCATAGGAACCATGTAAATTAACACAGGCAGTGACATGGTTAAAAATGCATATAGCCTAACCGCATTCGTAATCACGTAAAATAACGCGTAAAAAACCGCACCTGCATGCGATTTCATCAGCGGTGGAATCCAGGCGATTCCGCAACGCAATAGTGGAAACGAGCCCTCACTAAAACCGCCAAAGCACAAACATTGTAAAATAAAAGAAAAAAAAATGCAATGCAAAATTGGCTGGCCGAGGCAAACATTAACTCACAGTCTGTACATTCTATGACAGACTTGCTGCTGGGGATTATTAATTACTAGCAGACCTTAGCCCGTTTAAAAACGGGCTCTAGGTCTGTGATTCCCCGCCGCCACCGCCGCCTGTTAGTGTGCACACTCGGCCGCCCTCTCACATGCCCATCCTCCTGTCTGTGTGAGGCTGGATCCGTGCTGCGCACATGCGCAGTAGCAAAAAGCACGGACCCAGCTACACAGAGGGTACGCAGGGACAGTTGCCTATTATTATATAGGATTGGGAGCAGGGCCGGCCTTTGACCTGAGCGACTGGAGCGATTGCTCAGGGCGCCGGGGCGCTGGCTTCCAGGGGGGGCGCCGCCGCTCTCCTGCCGCCCGGCCGCATATTGTTAATATATTTGCTCACTTGCGGCGGCCGGCGGCTGCGGGCTCCGGCTTGGTTGTGCGACTGGTTCCGCCCCCTGGTGCCGCTGAGGGTGATGGGGGTGAAGACCAGCAACAACTTCTGCAGCCTCATGGAGGCAGTGTGAGTCTCCACCCCGCGCTGCTTGCCCCGTGATAGGAGGAGGATGGAAGCGCGCGGTGTGCCAGCCAGTGGCACAGTGCCAGCCACCCTGCCCTGACCTGGCTGTGTAACAGTGGATGTGACTGTCCCTCGAGATCTGGGCTGGCCATCTCCCCAACTGACTGGACAGAGTGACCACACCAATAAAAGTAAGGCTCCGCTCCCTGGGACCCAAATATATATATATATATATACTAGCTGATTGCCCGGCGTTGCCCGGGTATGTATTTGGCTGGTGTTGGCTCCGCCTACTTTTTCTAACCCTAACACACAATTACTCACTACTCACTGACCAAGTTTGTGAGCTTTGCGGTCTTTGGTATCAATAATCTGCATTGAAATCTGAGTGGCTGTTTGTGGCTCCACCCTCTTTTCTGAATTTGAACCCCAGTCACCCAATAACCAACTGTGCCAGGTTTGAGGCCTGTGCCATTAACAGTTCAAGAAAGGTAGCAATTAAATATTCCCCTTGAAAAGCAACAGGTGAAGTTTGATTCACTTTTGTAGGCTCCACCCACTTTTCTGAATATTAATGCCAGTCACCAAGTGACCAACTGTGCAAAGTTTAAAAACCCTGCCATTAACAGAATGGCTGCAGTTTACATTTTCGTAGTGACATTTGTATTTGTCTCCACCCACTGATGACCCAGCGTTGCCCGGGTATGTATTTGACTGGTGTTAGCTCCTCCCACTTTCTAACCCTAATACACAAACACTCAATGACCAAGTTTGTGAGCTTTGGGGTCCTTGGCATCGATAATTTGTATATTACCATAGAAATTAAACAAATCAGCTGTTTGTGGCTCCACCCCTCTCCAGCATTTGAACCCCATTCACCCAATGTAAAAATGGCAGCAATTTAAATATTCCACTTGAAAATCAACAGGTGAATTTTGATTGGCTATTATAGGCTCAACCCACTTCCCTGAATATTAATCTCAGTCACTCAGTGACCATCTGGGCAAAGATTGGGAACACTGAAATAAACAGTGTAAGAAGGGCTGCAGTTTACACTTTCCCAGTGAAATTTGTTTTTGGCTCTGCCGACTTTTTGTAACCTGGACACAAAGTCACTATTCAATGCCCAAGTTTGTGAGTTTTGGGGCCCTTGGCATCAATAATTTGTATTTTCCTATGAAATGAAAGAAATTTGATTCACTGTTTGTGGCTCTGTCCCCTTTTCTGAATTTGAACCTCAGTGACCCAATGACCAACTGTACCAGGTTTGAGGCTTGTGCCATTAACAGTGCAAGAATGGCAGCAATTTTAATATTCTCCTTGAAAAGTGACATGTGATTTTTGATTGGCATTTTAGGCTCCACCCACTTTTCTGAATATTAATCCCAGTCACCCAGTAACCAGCTATGCTAAGTTTGAGAACCCTGCCATTAACAGTGAAGAAGGGCTGCAGTTTACAATTTCCCAGAAAAATCTGTTTTTAACTCCACCCACTTTTTGTAACCTTGACACACAGTCACTACTCAATGACCAAGTTTGTGAGCTTTTGGGATCCTGGCATGAAAATTGTGGTAATGGAAGCAGTTTATCCAGAAAAGAAATCTGGCTGTTTTTGGCTCCACCCCTTTACTGAATTTGAACCCCAAACACTTAACGACCGACTGTAGCAGGTTTGAGGCCTCTGCTATTAACAGTGTGAGAATGGCTGCAGTTTCAATATTCCCCTTGAAAATCAATAGTTGAATGTTGATTGGCTCTTGTAGGCTCCACCTGCTTTTCCTAATAATAATCGTAGTCACCCAGTGACCAACTGTGTGAAGTTCGAGAACCCTACCATTAACAGTGTAAGAAAAGCTGCAGTTTACATTTCCCCATGTAAAAAGTTAGTTGTTTTTGGCTCCGCCCACTATTTCTAATGTTGACATACAGTCACTTAATGACCAAGTTTATGAGCTTTGGGGTTTTTGGCATCAATAAGTTGCATTTTACCATTGAAATTAAACAAATCTGATTGGCTGTTTTTGGCCCGCTCCCTTTAGAATTTAAACCCCAGTCTCCCAGTGACTGACTGTAGCAGATGTTAGGCCTCTGCCATTAAGAGTGCATGAATGGCAGCAATGTAAATATTCCCCTTGAAAATCAAAAGGTGAATTTTGATTGGCTGCTGTAGGCTCCACCCACTTTTCTGAATATTAGTCCCAGTCACCCAGTGGCCAACTGTGTCACGTTTGAGAACGTAACAGAATAACAATAACAGAATGGCTGAAATCAATCTAACAAATCTGATTGGCTGTTTGTGGCTCCACCCCTTTAGTGATTTTGGACCCCAGTCACCCAATGACTGACTGTATCAGGTTTGAGGCCTCTGCCACTAACAGTGTAAGAATGGTAGCAATGTGAATATTCCCCTTGAAAATCAATAGGTACATTTTCATTGGCTGTTGTAGGCTCCACCCACATTTCTGAATATTCATCCCAGTCACCCAGTGGCCAATTGTGTAAAGTTTGGGAACCCTGAAATGTAAAAAATGAAGTTGTTGGCACCGCCCACTTTTTCTAACCTTGACATACAGTCACTCAATTATCAAGTTTATCAGCTTTGGGGTCCTTGGTATCAATACTTTGTATATTCCCATTGAAAAATAAACAAATCTGGCTGTTTGTGGCTCCGCCCCCTTCCTGAATTTGGACCCTAGTCACCCAGTGACCAACTGTGCCAGGTTTGAGGCATCTGCTTTTACCAGTATAAGAGAATGGTAGCAGATGAAATATTCCCTTTGAAAATCAGAAGGTGATTTTTTATTGGCTGTTGTAGGCTCCACCCACCTTCCAAAATCTTAATATGTCACCCAATGACCAACTGTGCAAAGTTTGAGAACCCTGCCATTAACGGTGTAAGAATGGCTGCAGTTTATATTTTCCCAGTAAAAGTAGTTTTGGCTCCGCCCACTTTTTGTAACCTTGACACACAGTCACTCAATGACCAAGTTTGTGAGCTGTCAGGTTCCTGGCATCAAAAATGTGTGAATGGAAGCAGTTTATCCACCAAGGAAATCTGATTGGCTGTATGTGGCCCCGCCCCTTTAGTGAATTTGGACCCCAGTCACCCAATGACCGACTGTAGCAAGTTTGAAGCCTCTGCCATTAAAAGTGTAAGAATAGCAGCAGTTTAAATATTCCCCTTGAAAATCAATATGTGAATTTTGATTGGCTGTTATAGGCTCCACCCATTTTCTTGAATCTTAATCACATCCACCCAGTGACCAAGTGTGGCAAGTTTGAGAACCCTGCGATTAACAGTCTAAGAATGGCTGCAGTTTACATTTTCCCATTTAAAATGAACGGCTGAAATTTGATTGGCTGTTTTATGCTCCGCCCACTTTTCCTGGATTTGTAACCTCTGACACCAAGTGACCAACTGTGCCAAGTGTGGGGACTCTGGCTTGATTACTGTGAGAATGGCAGCCTTTTACATTTTTTCCATTGACTTGAATGGGTGGAATCTGATTAGCTGTTTGTAGCTCCGCCCAGGTTTGCAGGGGGGGCACAAGACCCCCAGAACATATCATCCCAGGTAGTAAGGGATCTGTGTACCAAGTTTCGTTCAAATCAGTCAAGCCGTTTTCGCGTGATCGACACACACACACACACACACACACACACACACACACGCACGCACGCACGCACGCACGCACGCACGCACGCACGCACACACACACGCACACACACACGTTGTGTTACATTTTGCTTGGATCATACTGGGGTCAGCTCAGCTGGGAATCTTACCTGCTGGCTGCTGCATATTATAAGCAACTAAAAGGGGATCTGGTAGCCTAAGTATGTATATGTATGTATGTATGTGTATGTATGTATATATATATTTACACATACACACACACACACACACACACACACACACACACACACACACACACACACTAAGTGGGGGTCTGCCTATATACATACACACTAAAGGGGTGATCTGCCTACACTAGTAGCCTATATACACTAAGGGGGGCCGGGGGGGGGGGGGGTGGATCTGCCTATAATAGGCAGGTCCCCCTTAGTGCATATAGGCTATTAGTCTTGTATTTGTAGGCAGATCCCCCCTTTAGTGTATATATTAGTGTATATATTATATATACACTATTTATTTAAGTATTTATAGCGCCAACATATTACACAGCGCTGTACAGAGTATATATTGTCTTGTCACTAACTGTCACTGTGTGTGTGTGTGCGTGCGTGCGAAAAGGATGAATGGGGGGGGGGCACCAAAATCTGATTACGCTCAGGGCGCTGTGAAACCTAAGGCCGGCCCTGATTGGGAGTCTTAACATACAGTATGTAAGTTCTCAGGATCCGCATGAATCTAAAATCTTTTTATTTTTGGCTCTTTAAAAGCATCATACAAGGCATAAAATGTATGTAATGTGTGTATCGCACCGCCATGACGCACAGCGTTTCAGAGTAGCTCTTTCCTCAGTGCTGTTCCACTTGAAATAGTAACATACAGTATGTGTCAATTTTTTTGTTGTTGCCTGTATCCCCATAAAGAGAACAGAAGGAAAAAGTGACTTCTTTCAGTAAGAACACTGACAGAAATAACCAGTCTTAATTATTTAGGGTGTGAGCCCACTGCTGCGTTTTCAAAAACGCATAGAAACGTATGCGTTTTTTCAAGCATTTTTGAAATGCATTTTCAGGCATTTTGATGAGTTCCCGGGCACTTTAACACGTTAAAATGCATCAACGCGTTTCAAAAACGCTTGAAGAACGCATGTGGTTTTATGTTTTTTTTTTTTTATAAACGCAGCAGTGGGCTCAGGCCCTTAAAGGGACTCCGAGCTCACAATAAAAAAGAAAGTTGAACTCACCTGGGGCTTTCTCCAGCCCAGTGCTGGTCGGGAGGTCCCACGACGGCGTCCTGGCTCCTCTCCAACACCCCGATCCGGAATGGCTGACAGGCCGCAGCCCGGGCGACACTCTCCCGAGTGTCGGGCTGCTCCTTCCGCGTATGACGCGGATGACGTCACACGCCGGCCGCCTCGCGTCATTACGGCGGCCGGCGTGAAAGTACTGCGCATGCGCGATTAAAGCGCGCATGCGCAGTACTTTCACGCCGGCCGGCGTGATGACGCGAGGCGGCCGGCGTGTGACGTCATACGCGGAAGGAGCAGCCCGACACTCTGGAGAGTGTCGCCCGGGCTGCGGCCTGTCAGCCATTCCGGATCGGGGTGTTGGAGAGGAGCCAGGACACCGCCGTGGGACCTCCCGACCAGCACTGGGCTGGAGAAAGCCCCAGGTGAGTTCAACTTTCTTTTTTATTGTGAGCTCGGAGTCCCTTTAACTGGTACACCCATCCAATTTTATTTGGCTAATTATACCACTTCCATGTAGTACGAGAGCTTACCTACACAATCTGTTCATAGCATTCATAATCTTGTTGCGTTCATGCTACATGAAAATCGTAAAATCGGCTGATCAAAATTGGATGTATGTACCAGGCTTTAGGGCATTTGACTGTTTTTTTATTGTTACCTTTGTCCTCATAAAGGAGATCCTCCTCCTTTCCCATTTCAATGGCACTGACAACAGAAAAAGAGGCAACGTCACTCCAGTAGGAACCTAAAAAAATAATAAATGTAGATGTAAAAAGCTATTGATTCCTCAAGCTATTTAATACTCATAAAATATGTTTGGCTTCAATTTTTAGTTGATTAGACTAAAGGTGGCCACACATGACACCATAAAATTATCAGATTTTACGGGAATTCAAATAAAATGATTGGTGTCCTGAAAAATCGAGAGCTTTTTTTTATTCGAGCGAAAATTTTTTTTTTATGAAATGGAATGGTGTAGGGTAGATTGTACATTTCCTTATATGTACTCCAACGCAATTTTCGTAGAGATTTCAATCATTTTTTTTCAAAATTGAGCACACGTGTGTGGTACATTGGTCAGATTTTTACAAGATGTTACAATCAATCACAAAAATCAATTGTAGTCCTTAAATTGAAAAGAAATAAAAAAACAATTGTATTGTGTGGCCACCTAAAAGTCCAAAAAGTGTTTTTGACTGTATAGGAGGAGTGAGAGGGGCTACTGTGACATCTTGAGATGTGATTAATTTAATTTCATCTTTAATTTCTCTACAATTAGTTATTAGGCCTGGATCCTATAACCTATTAGCTAGCGATTTGGGGAGCGATTTCCCTGCTCCTGTACAATTCATTAGGATGGAAACGCTCCCAAAATGCTGCATGTCCTGCCATTTGTTTAATCTCAATTGCTGTAGTGGAATCTGTCCCTTCCATTTACATTGGTAGAGCATTTAGGGAAATTGCTAGCGCTTTAAGGAGACACTGAAGCGGAAAAAAATTTATGATATTATGATTTGTATGTGTAGTACAGCTAAGAAATAAAACATTAAGATCAGATACATCAGTCTAATTGTTTCCAGTACAGGAAGAGTTGAGAAACTCTAGTTGTTATCTCTATGCAAACAAGCCATTAAGCTCTCCGACTAAGTTAGTCGTGGAGAGGGCTGTTATCTGACTTTTATTATCTCAACTGTAAGTGAACTGTTTACTTTTTCTCTGCTAGAGGAGAGGTCATTACTTCACAGACTGCTCTGAAAGACTCATTTTGAATGCTGAGTGTTGTGTAATCTGCACATATTATAGAATGATGCAATGTTAGAAAAACCACTATATACCTGAAAATAAAAGTATGAGAATATTTTCTTTGCTGCTAATCTTCTAGTAATTATTCATAGTACACAACCAATTCACTATATCTAATTTTTTTTTAGCTTCAGTGTCTCTTTAAAGCGCTCCCTAAAGGCTCAAAAAAACGCTCTAGTGGGTTCCAGGTCTTAGGGCTCGTTTACACTAGAGGTGCTTTGTGATTTTTTTTTTTTGAAGCGCTGGCGATTTCTTAAAATCGCCCTGAAAGCGCTTGTGCAATGATTCTCTATGAGAGAGTTCACATCTGAGCAGTTTGTTTCCAATCCGCTCAGAAAAGCGCTGCTTGTACCATTTTTGAGGCGATTTTGCCTCAATGGAAGGTATAAGAAAAACGCGAAATGCTCACAAAATTGCTTTGTGCAGCGATTCCGTTTTTAAGAATAAATACATTGTATTTATTATTTTCCCGGGTCAAAGAGTTCACTTCCACTCCAGGGAGTGAATTAAAAAAAAGCTTAGGAAAAGTGCTTAGAAAAACGCTTTTCACAAAAACGCAACGCCCACCCCAGCGCCGGGAATCGAAAAAAAAAGTGTGAGAGTGTGTACACTGTACACAAGCTAGATGAAACCGAGGTGGCTGATAAAGACCACCTCTGCCAAGAATCGGGTGCGTGTACAGCAGCTCCCATCCACTCTGGGCCGCTTGGCCAGTGATCTATCCAATGGATTGCTGAGGCTTAGAGCATTGCACTCCCCATTTGCTCTGCCATCCGGATGATGTCATTTTGCGCTGCTCTACACCCCCTGCACATAGGAACAGAACACGCCGCTTGCCTGCAGGCTAGGAACATGACAGCCTTGGGGTGACATGCCTTGAACGTGTGTACGAGGCTATACTACCAGATTCTGAATAAACCATCGCAAAATTAGCACATAACAGTGGTTCTCGTAGATAAAGAAAAAAAACAAACAGGAACATCAAATTCGAGCCTCAGGGCAAGGAGGTGACTTAACTTTACTATGTGACAAACACATAGAATATGTGACAAACACATAGAAGGCTATTTTGCATTGGCCTTGTGGGTGAAAAAATGTTCAACATAAAGCCTGATACACACATGTAATTGTGTTTGGCCAATCACTGACCAATTTTACCATCTCCATGTAGTATGAGGGGCAACAGATTTTGAATACTATGTAGGTATGAACAGCGCTGAGAGTAGTAGTTGGATAATATAAGCTTTAATGGATTGTTATGGTCTGTATATATTCAGGATAGATTTCAAAGCACAAGGTCAAATGTTAAAAATACAAAATTTGAAATCTGTAAAAAGTCTCACAGCATATAGCTAGAGTGCATATATTGCATACACGTACCCTGTATGTGTTTAGGATTAATATTCAATCAAAAAAATCCCTATTCAAAGGTACAAAAAATATATAAAATCGCATAGCATGTAATTCAAATCCATATATTGCATACAGTTGTGTTATAAATGGAGTTTAGATAGGTATGAACAACTCTGAGAGTAGTAGTTGGATAATATAAGCTTTAATAGATTGTTATGGCTTGTGTATATTCAGAATAGATTTCAAGGCACAAGGTCAAATGCTAAAAATACAGAATTTAAAATCTATAAAAAGTTGCACCGCATATAGCTAGAGTGCGTATAATGCATACACATACCCTGCGTATGTTTAGGATTAATATTCAATCAAAAAAAGATCACTATTCAAAAGTTCAAAATATTTAAAATCGCATAGTACGTAATTCAAATGCATATATTGCATACAGCTAACTGGGTTGTTATAAAAGTTGTAAAAGTTCACACCGCATTGGGAGTATTCACCATAAATTCTGTGACAAAGAATGCAATATTCAGTCTACATTCAACAATCAACCCCCATTCACTCCTGAGCCACCCGATGCTGTTTATGCACAAAAATGTGCTAAGAAAAAAAAAAAAAAAAAAATTGGTCAGATAATTCTAGGACCAAAATGTCCGAAAGCAGGGGGGGGAGGGGGGGGGAATGATAAATGATGGATGTTCTAGCAGTAGAGACTGAGCTTAGAGTACTTCTCGTGGTTGCGCTTCAATTGCGCTTGCGGAATTCCGCCGGATGTAGATAATGGTGGATCACAAACTTGATGAACGGATCTTTTCCCCGATCAGCGGGGGTACTCACGCTCCTGCAGCTATCCAGGTGTACAGCGGTTGGTGTCGTCCTGTGCGGGGCTCCGAATGTCCTTGTCCGCAATCCAGGTGCGTATCTTCCGCTGGTTGCAGCGCTCCAGTTCCAGTGTAAGTGCTCCCTGACAGCGTGAGAGCTGTGCAGTGTGACAAGAGTCCTTCCGGATCTGCCTAGACGCCAGTGGTATGCTTCCGGGTATGGATGGTGACGTCACCCTTCTAGCGTGTTCGCAAGCGTTGGGTCTTCTGGTCTGCAGTACCTGATGGCCCTGCTCACACGCTATATCCCTCCAGCTGACGCGTTTCTGCGGTCCCGGCCGCCTTTATCAAAGCTTAATGGAAGTATGTACTTCAGGTACTGCAGACCAGAAGACCCAACGCTTGCGAACACGCTAGAAGGGTGACGTCACCATCCATACCCGGAAGCATACCACCGGCGTCTAGGCAGATCCGGAAGGACTCTTGTCACACTGCACAGCTCTCACGCTGTCAGGGAGCACTTACACTGGAACTGGAGCGCTGCAACCAGCGGAAGATACGCACCTGGATTGCGGACAAGGACATTCGGAGCCCCACACAGGACGACACCAACCGCTGTACACCTGGATAGCTGCAGGAGCGTGAGTACCCCCGCTGATCGGGGAAAAGATCCGTTCATCAAGTTTGTGATCCACCATTATCTACATCCGGCGGAATTCCGCAAGCGCAATTGAAGCGCAACCACGAGAAGTACTCTAAGCTCAGTCTCTACTGCTAGAACATCCATCATTTATCATTCCCCCCCCTCCCCCCCTGCTTTCGGACATTTTGGTCCTAGAATTATCTGACCAATTTTTTTTTTTTTTCTTAGCACATTTTTGTGCATAAACAGCATCGGGTGGCTCAGGAGTGAATGGGGGTTGATTGTTGAATGTAGACTGAATATTGCATTCTTTGTCACAGAATTTATGGTGAATACTCCCAATGCGGTGTGAACTTTTACAACTTTTATAACAACCCAGTTAGCTGTATGCAATATATGCATTTGAATTACGTACTATGCGATTTTAAATATTTTGAACTTTTGAATAGTGATCTTTTTTTGATTGAATATTAATCCTAAACATACGCAGGGTATGTGTATGCATTATACGCACTCTAGCTATATGCGGTGCAACTTTTTATAGATTTTAAATTCTGTATTTTTAGCATTTGACCTTGTGCCTTGAAATCTATTCTGAATATACACAAGCCATAACAATCTATTAAAGCTTATATTATCCAACTACTACTCTCAGAGTTGTTCATACCTATCTAGACTCCATTTATAACACAACTGTATGCAATATATGGATTTGAATTACATGCTATGCGATTTTATATATTTTTTGTACCTTTGAATAGGGATTTTTTTGATTGAATATTAATCCTAAACACATACAGGGTACGTGTATGCAATATATGCACTCTAGCTATATGCTGTGAGACTTTTTACAGATTTCAAACTTTGTATTTTTAACATTTGACCTTGTGCTTTGAAATCTATCCTGAATATATACAGACCATAACAATCCATTAAAGCTTATATTATCCAACTACTACTCTCAGCGCTGTTCATACCTACATAGACTCCATTTATAACACAACCAGAGGTGGTTGGGAACCCCTGGCCAGTGAACAGCAGCGGGTGAAAAGAACCACACTATCCCCATCTGTACTCCCATATCACCTAAGCGCCTCTCCACCTTTTTAAAAATTTTGAATACTAAGAACAGATTGCGTAGGTAAGCTCTCATACTGCAGAAAGAGGTAAAATCAAAATTGAATGTGTGTACCAGGCTTCAGGGCTCTTTCCCACTAAGACATTGCATTAGATGCGACGTTAAGGTCGCATAACATGCTCCTAACGCAACGCATGTGAGCTTTGAAGTTGGACATTTTATAGACCCGCGTTATGCGTCTCTTGATGCGTCCGTGATGCATACTTTTTGACGCATACTATCGGACGAAAACGGCGCATGCGGCAAAAGACTGTGAAGACCGCGTGATCGGAACATTCCGCATCACGTGGTACCGCCAGCCAATCGTAGCACAAAGCGGCCGCTCCATGAAGTAAACACGTGACGTCACACAGTGCAGTGAATATTAATTAGCCATGTGGCTAGGCACAATAGCAGACTTTCCCCTCCGCCTCCAACATTACTGAGCATGTGCAAACAGTCTAACGCGGCTAAAACCGCGTATAACGCACAGCATGCTGCACTTTCATTGAACGTGCAGCGTTGCACTGTAACGCAACGTGGGCACTGTGAACAGCCCATTGGTTTTTCATTGCTGTGAGTTGGGCTTCGTTACAGGCTGCTCTAACGTGCGCCTGTAACGTCCCACTGTGAGAGCAGCAGATTTACTTACCTGGGGCTTCCTGCAGCCCCTAGAAACCTATGGGCTCGATTCACAATCACACATGCGGTAAGAGATTTTTTACCGCTATATTACCGGCAGGGATCATTTTCTGCATTTTTCCACATTCACTAAAAATGAGGTAAGAGATTTTTTACCGCTATATTACCGGCAGGGATCATTTTCTGCATTTTTCCACATTCACTAAAAATGTTTCACGTTTTCCGCGTAAAAAAACTGGGGAAACATGCATAATTATGTTGTAATCATGCAGAAACCATGCATAAAAAAGTGGCATAAAAAAAAAAAATTGTGGAAAAAAAAAAAATTAAAGTTCAGCAAACACAGCGCTCAAGGCTGAAGACTCCATTTAAGTCAATGGGAAGCGAAATGTATCACCAAGTACTTGTAGGTAATATAAAATAGGTAGTTAAGTCAGAAATAATGCGCCCCTTTTTCTTTGTGAATTTATTTTTAAAGGAATTACCGACTTTTGCAAACTTTTACCACACTTTTTACGCATGCGGGTGAACAATAAGTGCAATTTTACGCATGCGGTAAATAACCATTCGTAAAAGTTTTGTGAATGCCAAGATGGTGTTATTTCGGTCGGGAATTTACTGCAAGTGCATTTCCACATGTGGAGAATGATTGTGAATAGTGCCCGATGTGTCCCTTGCCGCAGCTCCAGTCTCAGCCATTCTCCTGGGGTCCCATCCATAGCAGTCGGGTCTGCCACCTCTGCTCATGTATACAGATGCACTGGTCGTGCATGCCCAAAGCCGCTACTAGGAGATCCCAGGAGACTGGCTGAGAGGTGAGCTGCTGCAGTGAGGGACACATAGACTTCTAGGGGCTGGAGGAAGCCTCAGGTAAGTAAATCTGCAATTATTAGATTCACTTCACGTATCCTTTAAGGCTACTTACACACTAAAGGTGGGTACACACGTCAGATAAAAGTCTTTGGAAAATGAAAGATCACAGACCAATTTTACCCCCTTTCATGTAGTATGAGAGCCATACTCTACACAGTCTATTCTATGGAGCTGAACTCCCCATCAGATAAAACTCTTTGCAAGATGCTGCACACAAAGACCGCTGTACACATGCAACAGATCAGTATCTGCAAAAGATCAGTTCCTGCAAAAGATCCATTCCTGCGAAACGCATTCATAGTCTATGATATCTGCAGACCTCATACACACCTTGTTTAACGGACAATTATCTGTAGATCAGATCCACCAGGTTGGATCTTCAGATCGGCAGATAATTGGCTGATCTGCAGATGAATGTCCATTAAACAAGGTGTGTATGGGATCTGCAGATTTCATAGACTATTAATGCATTTTGCAGGAATGGATCTTTTGCAGGAACAGATCTTTTGCAGATACTGATCTTTTGTGTCTGTACAGCATCTTTGTGTGCAGCATCTTGCAAAGATTTTTATCTGATGGGGAGTTCAGCTCCATAGAATAGACTGTGTAGAGTATGGCTCTCATACTACATGAAAGGGGGTAAAATTGGTCTGTGATCTTTCATTTTCCAAAGACTTTTATCTGACGTGTGTACGCACCTTAAGACGTTGCGTTTTAGGGGACGTTATGGTCGCATAACGTGCCCCTAACACAACGCTTGGTGCTCTTGGATGTGGACGTCAGAGTGAGCCGCGTTGTGCAGCTCACTCTGGCGTCCGTGATGCATACTTTTGGACGCATGCGGTATCACGTGGTCCAGCCGGCCAATCACCGCACAGAGCGGCGCTCCAGGAAGTAAACACTGCACGTCACACCGTGCAGTGAATATTAATTAGCCACTTGCCTGGCCGAGGAGGAGGAGGGAAGACCTCCTCCTCCAACACTACTGAGCATGTGCGCACAGTCTAACGCGGCTTAGCCGCACATAACGAACAGCATGCAGCATTCTCAACGGACGTGCTGCGTTACAATGTAACGCAACGTGGGCACTGTGAGCAGCCCATTGAATTTTCATTACTGTGCGGTGGGCTGCGTTACAGGCTGCACTAACGTGCGCCTGTAACGTCTTGATGTGAAATCAGCCTAAGGGCTTGTTCACACTAAGGGCCCGTTTCCACTATCGCAAATCTGCATGCGTTTTCTGCATGCAGATTCGCACAACCAAGACAACTTAATTAGCCTGTTTCCACTTGTCAGGAAAACAGAGATCGTTTTTTTTCTGTGCAGGAAAAATCTGCACATCAGAGCCATCAGAATTCGCAAGGCGGTGTGCGATTCGCATACAATGTATTTAATAGGAAATTTGCATGCGTTTTTGCTATTTGGATTTTTCATGCGAATTTGCGTATGTTTTCGCCTAAAATCAATGTAAAAGCACACAGGCACTGATATGGTTTAATTTGCATACTTAAAAAAAAGATAGAAAACGTACGCAAATTCGCGGTAAAATTTACATCCACATGCGAATTTGTTTTCGCGTTTTCCACAACGAATTCGCACCGCACAAGTGGAAACGGGCCTTAAGGGCAGTTTTGGCTTTTTTTAAGCGTCTAAAAGCGCTTGTGCAATGATTCCCTATGAGAGAGTTCACAGGTGAGCGGTTCGATTATGATCTGCTCACCAACGCGGTGCCTGTACCATTTTTGGGGAGATTTGCCTCAATGGAAGGTATAGGGAAATCGCAAAATGCTTGAAAGCGCTTTGTATAGTGATTTCCCCAGCGCTTTTAAGAATAAATACATTGCTTTTATTTTTTTCCGGGGCCATACAAATCGCTCTGCAAAAGCGCTTAGAAAAGCGCCTTACAAAAAAATTGCAATGCGCAGGTAAGCGCCAGGCGACGCTAAAAATAATCACGCACAAAATCGCAAAATGCTGGCGTCAGTGATTGCGATTTTAGATGTGAACGAGGCCTAACTGAGCAGCCAGCAGCAATGCTTACATCTGAAAATTGCGCCTACGAATAATGGCGCACGGTGTTGCCGCTAATCCGTTAGCCACTTATCGCTATTTAACGTTAAAGCCTTATTGTTATTTAGCGCTAAAGCCTTATCGTTATTTAGCGTTAATATCGCGTGCCTGCTGTGAATCATTACCTGGTCTCTGTGTGGTTTCAGTTGTAACTACTATTCTATGGAGCAACTTATTCATTGCCCAACAGAAGTGAAAGAATAATTGAGGCAATGCTGTGTGAGTCATGTGACAGGGATTGCCTGCTTCCTGATTATAACTGTTGTCACTCAGATTAGGCTGAGCAGAAGGAGGAAAAGGAAGTGTTCAGGGGAAAAGCTGCTTGTTATGTCCTCTCACTCAGTTCCAGCAGCCATGGCAGAGAGTGATGGTATCAGGTGAGTGACAAGATATTCAGGACTTTCTGGGTCTCCTGGTTTGGGCCTGCTGCGTAATAGTTTTATCACCTATGAAAACTACAACTCCCAGCATGTGAGGTTGTGAGAACACAGTGCACTACATAAGTAGAGATACGTTTTGAATTTTACATTTCTATGTTTGTTTCTTATGATCTACCAGAGCTGGAATTGGGCTCTTTGCACAGGGTTAATCCCATGCAGGAGTGAATAATTCATCAAGCAAGCTGTCAAGTAATAATTACTTATAAGAAACTGTGCAAAGTTTTGGTTCAGCCCCCAATGATTCCAGGACCTGTAGAACAAAACTTTCACTGTCAGCATTTTGAGAACCGATTTCTGATCATTTCTGGATTGCAAAAGCTAGGTCCTGCAGAGCTACTGGAAACGGTTAATTAGTGCGATTTTGCCCTATTGCAAGTGCATTGTAATTGGTGAAAGTATAAGAGCGGTGCAAAATCGTATAGCAATTGCAGAGCTACACAAATGAGTGTAAAAAAATAAATGCTGGGTAGCATGCATCGTGATTGTACACCTAACAGCTGAAGTTTATCAGTCTTGCCTAAAGCTTTGTACACATTCTAGTTTAGCGGCTGCTAAACATTGGGTGTACAGTGGAATCACCCCAGCTTTGCCCAATGTGTCAGCGAGAAATCCGGCCTGCCGCATCATCTCGAATGGTGCTCAACTCTATTGTTCTCCTTCCTTACCCCTATGTTGTGTGCGGCTTGTCTTCCCTCCCCCTCCATAGTAACAGAAGGTGTTGCTAGCCTGGAGGCTAGCAATTTCTGTACAGCATCAGCCCTGAACATTTTGCCTTAGGGATCAATTGCTGATCCCTGCTGGGTGACGGTGATTGTACGTGTGTACACTGGGGAGTTGCTTTGTGTCGCATTTCTAACGCCATGCAACGATATTGTAATTGCACATTCACATTGGTGCAACAGATTCACATAACACAATGCATGCAGGTGGTACTGCTTAATGTGCACGTTAACAGTTGCAGTGAAGTACACTTTGTATGTACTGTATGGTTCTCTTCCATGCATGCTCATTGACAGGGGCATTTCTAGGTTCCTGGGAGATCCAGGGCACCAAGAGTGAATGAGTGTGCGGTATGCATAGCGGTGAAAAATGGGTGTGGTCATGCTGCATAAAGTGGGTGTTGTCGTAGGTGGGGGCCAAATGTATGTGAACATAGCAGTGGCATAACTTAAATATATTCAACTAGCTGACCTGCAGGGTAGCGGGCAGGAAGGGGGTATTGGGCACAGAGGGGAGGGCCCCCCCCGTCACCTGGGTCCCCCATCTGTGCTCCCCCTGTAGCTTAAGTTCAGCAGCAGCTGCCGCTATTAGTAAGAGGCAGCGGGCGGGGATGACTCACCTCTTGTGCGTTCCACTATCGTCACTTCCTGCAATGCCGCCCACTGTATTGTAAGCTGTAACGCGGAAGAGGTGAGTCATCCTCGCCCGCTGCCTCTTACTAATAGCGGCGGCTGCTGCTGAACTTAAGCTAGAGAGGGAGCGCAGATGGGGGACCCGCCTTCCTGCCCGCTACCCCCTTCAGCTTGGTGGCAAGTATAGGACCGGGGGCAGGGCGCTACTTCTTGCTTGAAGGTTGAGGCACGTAGTGTATCTATCTATCTATCATTTTGCCCCTCACCTGGCTTCTGTCTTGTTTTTGGCTGGCTGGCCTGTGCGCTGTACTCGGCTGGCGGTTATGCTGGTCTGCCTGGCTGGTGGTGATACTGGTCTGGCCTGACTGACGGTGATGCTGTGCCAGCTTGGCTGGCGGTGATGTTAAGCCGGCCTGGCTGGGCAATTTGCACTGGGCATGTGCAGCTCTTTAGCTCACACATTCCCAGTTCACAGGATCATTTGTGTGCAGGGGCGTAATAATAGACCCAGCAAGGGATGCAGCCGCAGGAGGGCCCAGAAGCTGCAGGGGGCCCCATGCGGGGGAAACGTTTATTTTCCCTGTCCTGAGAAACTGACCATTAACCTCCCTGGCGGTTTAATTATTTTGCCAGGGAGGCTGCGGGAGGGTTTTTTTTGAATAAAAAAAAAAATATTTCATGCAGCCAACTGAAAGTTGGCTGCATGAAAGCCCACTAGAGGGCGCTCCGGAAGCGTACTTTCGATCGCCTCCGGCAATCGAAAGTAACAAGATAGGCCGCAATGAGCGGCCTATCTTGTTTCGCTTTCCTCGTCGCCATGGCGACGAGCGGAGTGACGTCATGGACGTCAGTCGACGTCCTGACGTCAGAGCCGCCCGATCCAGCCCCTAGCGCCGGCCGGAACTGTTTGTTCCGGCTGCACTGGGCTCGGGCGGCTGGGGGGACCCTCTTTCGCCGCTGCACGCGGCGCATCGCCGCGGAGCGGCGGCGATCGGGCAGCACACGCGGCTGGCAAAGTGCCGGCTGCGTGTGCTGCTTTTTACGGAATTGAAATCGGCCCAGCAGGGCCTGAGCGGCGACCTCCGGCGGCATACCCCGAGCTCAGCTCGGGATTACCGCCAAGGAGGTTAAGGGCACAGAGATAAAGCTTTCTGCTCTCTGCACAATTGTTCTAATGACTGCATCTGCTCAGCCACTGGTAAAGAATCATACAAATATTTGTAGACAATCCCTATTCAGTGTGCAGCAGGTTCTTGTCTTCCCCTCCCCATGTGCTGTGTACTGTAGTTATGCTGGAGAAGTCTGCAGAGGCAGTTCTGCTCCATCAGAGATGGACAGAGGCCTAGTGCACACCGGAGCGTTTTCGCTGCGGTTTGCGATCTGCTTGCAGGTGCGGATCCGCTAGGGTAATGTATTTCAATGGGCTGGTGCACACCAGAGCGGGAGGCGTTTTGCAGAAACGCATACTCCCGGGCTGCTGCAGATTTTGGATTGCGGATGCGTTTCTGCCTCAATGTTAAGTATAGGAAAACCGCAAACCGCTCTGAAAAACGGCAGTTCAGAGCGGTTTTCCAGGCGTTTTTGTTACAGTAGCTGTTAGTAACAGCTTTACTGTAACAATACATGAAATCTACTACACCAAAACCGCTACACAAAACCGCAAAACGCTAGGTGAAACGCTGCAGAAAAATAAGAAAAAGCGTTTCAAAATCTGCTAGCATTTTGCGGATCTGCTAGCGGTTTTTGGTGTGCACTAGGCCAGAGTGAGTGTAATAAGCGGAGGCTGGGAGCACACTCATTTGTCGATTTATCTGTGTGCGTTTTCTGCACACCACATGTGTCTGTATGTGTGAAAACATGCGTATAATAGAAGCTTTTATAGTTTTATAACAGAAGCTAATATAATTGATAGATAAAATGCATGCAGTGCTTCACTGCTGTCTATTTTTATCTGCATGGTGAGAACGCATTCAAGTGTGCAGTGGCCAATTGAAAAACATTGGTTCTCTATCCTGTGCAGAAAGCAAGGGAAGGGAGCCCGATCCAAAGTTTTGCAGGGGGCCCAGTAATTTCTAGTTGTGCCCCTGCTTGCCTGGACCTGGGTGATCCAGTCTCACGCCAGAGGCACACTAGAAATTGCAAAGCGCTAACGCAGTAGCTGGCGCTTTGTGTCAGTGTTTTGTTGGCTAGTGTGTCCGAGGCCTGAGTCTGCAAATAAGCCTATGATTGGGAATTAACAAAGACTGCTGCTGTTTCCTTTTTTATGTGGTGCCATTTTTAGTAAATTAAACTTCACTTCTAAAGAGGAAAGGGGACGAAGGGGTAAGGAAGGACTCACACACTTTTTAAAATTTGCATGCATTTTCATACCATGCAAAATGTCATATTTCCAGACAACTAATGTAATACTTTATAAGTGCAGGCAAAGATTCCTGCAGTACATTTATTGCATTTTTATAAAAATAAGATTGCCTTAGAAAACAGTAATAATTTGTGCTTCATAGCAAAGCTGCTGCATGCTAAAGATAAGAAATCACCGAATGCAAACATAAAATGTTTAGACCTACAGTACAATTAGTCCAAGGCTTTGGAGCTGGAATGACTAATGTTGAATATCTCGAGGTACCCTAGGACCTAGGTTCTCAACGTGTGGTACGCGTACCCCAGGGGGTACTTCTAATGGTTCCAAGGGGTACTCTGGCTTGAGTTACTTAACCAAGAATAACAATTTTAAGGTTTTAGAAAGTGATAAAGCTTATTTAAACAACACCAAATGAGTGTTTTAGCTGATTAAAAGCAATAGTAAATGCTTAGAAATTGTTTAGAACCAATTATCATGTACTAGGAATAAATATATATTTGTCAAGGGGTACTTGTGATAATGTTTACTATGCTAGGGGGTACTTGGTGAGTACAGGGTTTAAAAAGGTGTACATACCAATAAAATGTTGAGAAACACTGCCCTAGGACACTGAAAGTATGAGATTAGTAGGAGTGGATGGATAAAGACGCCACCTTTGACACAGGAGACCAGGGTTCGAATCCTGGCTGCAGTCAGTTACCTATTCGGCAATGAGTTCTTGGGAAAGACACCCTCAGGCTCCAGGGTGGCCTACTTAGCGTGCCTTTAGGCTGCTTATACACTAAGACGTTACAGGCGCACGTTAGTGCAGCCTGTAACGCTCGCCCAACGCACAGCAATGTAACACAAGTGGGCTGTTCACACAGCGTACGTTGCGTTACATGTAACGCTGCACGTTCTTTCGAAAGTGCAGCATGCTACGGCGTTACAGCGGCTTAAGCCGCGTTAGACTGTTTGCACATGCTCAGTCTTGTTGGGGAGGAGCAGAGAGCGGCCAGGCACATGGCTAACATTCACTGCACGTTGTGACGTGCAGTGTTTACTTCCTGGTGCGGCCGCTCTGTGCGGCGATTGGCCGGCGGGACCACGTGATGCCGCATACGTCCAAGAGTACGCATCACGGACGCCAGAGTGAGCTGCACAACGCGGCTCACTCTGACGTCCACATCGAAGAGCACCAGGCCTTGCGTTAGGTGCACGTTATGCGACCTTAAAGGGATACTGTAGGGGGGTCGGGGGAAAATGAGCTGAACTTACCCGGGGCTTCTAATGGTCCCCCGCAGACATCCTGTGCCTGCGCAGCCGCTCACCGATGCTCTGGCCCCGCCTCCGGTTCACTTCTGTAATTTCTGACTTTAAAGTCAGAAAACCAATGCGCCTGCGTTGCCGTGTCCTCGATCCCACTGATGTCATCAAGAGCGCACAGCGCAGGTCCAGTATGGTCTGTGTCTGCGCAGTACACTCCTGGTGACATCAGCAGGATCGAGGACACGGCAACGCAGGCACAGTGGTTTTCAGACTTTAAAGTCAGAAATTACAGAAGTGAACTGGAGGCGGGGCCGGAGCATAGGTGACTGGCTGCGGGGGACCATTAGAAGCCCCGGGTAAGTTCAGCTCATTTTCCCCTGACCCCCCTACAGTATCCCTTTAACATAGCACCTAACGCAACGTCTTGGTGTGCAAGTAGCCTCAGTGGCTGTAGCTCCCAAGCGCTTTGAGGGCTGGAACCCACAAGGGCGTGTTTGTGAGCATTTAGGGAGCGCTTGAAAACTCTAGCGGTTTCCCAAAACACTCAGCTACTGTTAATGGTTTGCGCAGGACATGTAGCATTTTGTTGGCATTTGCGCTTCAATGTAAAGGATATCATCGCTGGCGTAATCGCTCATCAAAACCTGCACGGAGCGATTTTGCTAGCATTTTAGAGTTACTGCACACTGAAACAAAATTAATGTAAAGAACCAATCGGACTTTAAAACGCTAATTGCTACACAACCGCTGGCAAATTGATACACTTTTTAAAAAACGCTCCCTAAAAAGCTCATGAAATCGCTTACAAACTGCTCATACAAAACTCTAGCGATTGCGATTAGCGATAGCGTTTTTGTAGCGGGTTCCAGGCCTGAGCCTGACAGGAGGAAAGTGCTATAAAATGTTAGTAGTACACTGTAGCAACACACACCACTCGGCACTCAGTGCTATTTCTTGAAGGAGGACAGAGAGAAAAGCAAGCCTGCATAGGTCCTTTTAAACTTCACCTCTGCGTCTTCTATAGCAACATATACACAAAAGCAAAGGAACGTGCAGCCGGTACGGCGTAGTGCAGTCCCCTCACCCTGGTCACCCACACCCTGGCACACCTCAGCGCTGATACCTGCACCAGGTTTGATGTATCAAGATTGTTTGCATGCATGTATATGTTTGGCATCAGGACACAATAAATAAGAAAGCGGAACAAGGATACAGTTGCCCAGCTTGCTTTGATGTACTTTATGCTATAAAATGTTAGCATCCATTAGGATAGATGGAATGAAACGCTTCACGGCAGCTTTGTAGTTACCTAATTCAATTCTATACAGTTCTTACTTGGACATCCTTGGAATTAAGAGGATGCAACCACCACTGACTGTTCTTACTAACATTCTTACTTTTTCCTCGTAGAACAGGAAATCCATCAAACTACGGGACGATGGGACAGCCATTCCAGCCCAACTACCTCACCCATCCAGGTATGCTGGCTAATATTTACTGCGGACTCAGTAATGCAAGAACAGGTGCTAGGAATGTATTGAATATTAATTGTCAACTGGCAAGAAGCCATCCTGGGCACAGGTTGTCATTGCAACACGCGTTTATAATTGTGTGATTGCAAATTCTGTACAGCAGTGAAGTCAAGCCTCCTCTCCCTGGTGCCTGCTGGGTAGTTCACGGGGAAGGGAGAGGGGAAGCCGGGCCTCATTGTTCAATGGAATTGGCACCCGCACAGTAAGAAACAAATACTGGAACCAGGGCTGTGGCGTTGAGGAGTCTTGCGTACCTGGAGTCCGTGGTTTCCTAAACTGAGAAGTCAGATGATTTTATACCAACGCTACAGCCCTGGTAACTATAAGACTAAAGAGTTGGAGTCGAAGCAATTTTTGGCTACTTGGAGTTGGTGGTTTCATAAACTGAGGAGTTGGATGATTTTTGTATTGACACCTCAGACCTGACTGGAGCAAAGACCTGTCCCTGGGGGATTTCCTGGTGGATGAGAATGGATTTGGTTTGTCTGTTTGTCCATTTGCCAGTATTTGCAGCAGTGCCTTTGCCTGTCCATTCCCCTCCAGAAGTCTCTGATATGATGGTTTTTCATTTGTGTATATAAAGTTTATTCATTACTGTGTGGTAATCATTTGCCATTTGTGGCAATCGTTTTATGGGGGGGGGAGAGGTCCGTAAAGGTGTGTGTGTGTGTGTACCCTGGGTGGGGTAGGTCTACGAAGTTCATGGTTTACATGTATACATATATACTCTTCTTAGCTGTTCACATTTCTTCTAAAGGCTATGCGTCTTTTCACACTGCATCTGTTGTGGAAATAATGCTGTGTGTCAACTCGCTGCCTACACAATCTATGGGCCTGTTCAAATTACTGTGCTGTACCAGATAGCGTTTTTCTAACTTGCTGCATGCAACCTTTGCACTAACATGTATGGTTTAATGCGTGCATGTCCATTGCAGTTCACATGCATTATAACGCATGCAATATGCAACACACTGTGAATCCAGCCTATTTCTTTCTGACTACATCTGTGTGTTTCTTTGGACAGACTTGGATCGGGCCCCTCTACTCGCTGACTCCAGTGACTTTGTGGGAGGCAATATGCCATCCGCTGCTATGAATCCAGCTATGACTCCCTATCCTCCAGCTGTCACAGCGGCAGCTCATGCCATTGGCCCTGAGGGTCCCACAGCTCCTCCCCCTGAGTGGGCTGACTTTCCTGGATATGAGAACATGGGCACTGGTGATGATGGTAAGAGTATGTCTGTTGTCACATGACTTATTTGTTAGTACAAGCATTTGATTGGTTGTTTTTTTTTTTTTTTTTTTTTTTTTTTTTCCCCAAGCTCCATTTACATCAAATGAACCTAAAAATGCCTCAACTCTGATTTGTTATCATCTCATTGACCATCCCTAATTATAGTTTACCAACTACTTGGCATTTTGGCTCAGCAATTATAGCCCCCCCACAAAAAAAAAAAAAAAAATAGAGAAATTAAGACTATAAGGGAGCTCAGAGCTTACCGAGCTTACCCATATAACAGATATTTTTTGCCTAAAGTAGACAAAATGATGCTATAGAAACCAGCTTATAAACCACCACCATTAAAATCAAAGCTAAGCAGTCAAATCATCTGACCTGATGGCCTGAGACTGTTCCTTTAACCCATTAGCAGCTTCAGTAGCGTTATCTCGTTTGAGACCTCCATCGGCAGAATTCTTGGAATGCTTTGATCTCTCTCTACTAGCAGAAAATATAGAAACTGAAAGCAGAAGTCCTGTTATTGCCAAACACTGCCCCCTGGTGACAAGTGGCAATAAATACACATTACAGCAGTACTAATTAGAAGCAGGGAAATGTAACATTAAGAAAAAAGTGCTAAAATAAATTGGCCTGGAGCACTTGCAAGCCTCTAAATAAATTGGCTGCTAAAGGGTTAAGGAGTGCACTGCACTTAAACCAAATACTGGTATTTTAATAACCTCAGGCCCAGTTTACAGGATTATCCACTAAAGTACGACATTCACTGAGGGCTCGTTTCCACTATCGCGAATCTGCATGCGTCCAACGCATGCAGATTCGCACATGTAATGCAAGTGGATGGGCCTGTTTCCACTGTAGCGTTGTTGAGGTGCGTTTTTTTCAGCGGTAAAAAAACGCACAAAAGAGCCAACGAATTCGCCTGCGAGTGGAATGCATGCGAATCGCCGCTAATGTATTTAATAGAAAATTCGCATGCGGCTATGGTATGCGAATTTTCATGCGAATTCGCATAGGTACCAATGTAATTGAAAAAGGCAGTGACATGGTTAATTTCGCATATACCCTTACCTATGCGAATTCGCATGCGAATTCGCATGCGAATTCGAGGCAAAAAACGCGCAAAAATTCGCATCCGCATGCTAATTCATGGAATTTCAACAGCGGTGGAATCCAGGCGATTCTGCACCGCAATAGTGGAAACGAGCCCTGAAGGAATCCACTTTCAACCTTCTTCACGGGATGTGTGTCTAGCTGACACGCCTCTTAGTGTAATGCTGCAACGCACTCATTACTGCCACATATATGCGGAGTGTCAAACCTCCAACCACCCCAGCCAACTTGCAATATACAATGAAGGCCAATATGGCAACTCAAGAGCTACTGCCCTGTGTAGTAAGACAGCGGTCCTAGCCGTATGTCCCAGCAGGAAGGATCCCTGGATGTAACGGACTTCCCCACAACCCCCAGTTTGTCTCATATGATGGTTGGAGAAAAGCTCCGCTTTGACTTACTAGTAACTGTGTTTGTGTATGTAGACGTCATTTGGAACAAGGTCCATAACTCTTCCCTATGTGATGTACTTTCCTGGTGTCTCTCTATCAGCTGATGCCATGCTTCCTTCAGCATTCCTATCATGAGGCAAAGAAGCATACAGTTGGACTTTCCTGGTGATTTATGGTGGAGCACAAATTTTCATATTTTCTTGCACGACTGCAGTATTTTTACAAAACTTTTTTTTATAGACATTTCATGCACAACAATTATCTATTAAATGCATTTTAAAAGTGTGCCTGATCTTGAGGTTCAGGGCTCATTTCCACTATAGCGAATCCGCATGCGTTGTCCGCATGCGGATTCGCACAGCCAATACAAGTGGATGGGCCTGTTTCCACTTGTGCGGAGCGTTTTTGTGTGCGGGGAAAATCTGCACGGCACAGTCGTCAGAATTCGCTCCCCGCATACCGCTAAGCGAATCGATTTCGCATAGGAGGTGATGTTAATTTACACAGGCAGTGACATGGTTAAAATCGCCCACCTACTACCCTATGCGAAATCGCGGGAAAAAACGCATGCAAAATCGCACCCGCATGCAATTTCGTCTGCTGTGATTTCCTGGCGATTCCGCACCGCACAAGTGGAAATGCAGCCTAAAGCATAATCCATCTTTCCCCCAGATGCTGTGTGGTTGTGACATGTGACAGTAAAGTCCCGGGTACAGAATGTATTCCGTTTTGTGATCATGTGATTGCTAGTGAGCACAAGAATGATAGTATCAGCCTGTAATTTCGTTAAAGGAAATGTTTCATCATGAACAGGAAAATCTGTGGAACTGAACACCGATAACAGAGAGACCTTTCGGTTGTGTTGAGGTTTTGTGCAGAAACCATTACTCTAATTTTTTTTTTGTCCTGAATTAGTATTGAGAATGGTTTCTCAGATATCCTGTGTGTAACCTCCTTGGTGGTTCATTTTTTTCGCCAAGGAGGCTGCATTGCACTTTTTTTGTACAGTGTTTTTTTTTTTTTTTGTTTGTTTTTGTTTCATGTAGCTACCTGAGTGATAGCTACATGAAACGCCACTAGAGGGCGCAAGTGTCCCTCTAGTCCGATCGCCGCTGGCAACAGCAGCAAACAGGAGATTGCGTATAGAATGCGATCTCCTGTTTGGCTTCTCCTGTCGTTGGTCTGGGCTGCGCAGGGCTCTGGCATGGGGGCCTCTTCCACCGCTGCGTGTGGCCGATTGCCGCGCAGTGGCGCCAATCAAACTGTACGCACGGCTAGCAAAGTGCTAGCTGCGCGTACAGCACTTTACGGAATGGAAATTGCCCCACCAGCGACTGAGATATCCTCCGTGGCGGCTTACCCCAAGCTCAGCTCGGGGTTACCGGCAAGGAGGTTAAAAACATTTGCTTTAAATCTCTAATTTTCCAAGTTTTTATTCATAGAGCCATATTGGGCCATGCCTTGCATTGCTTAAAGGGAAGGTTCAGGGAGGGAGACAAAAAAATAAAAATCCATATCCACTTACCTGGGGCTTCCTCCAGCCCGTGGAAGGCAGGAGGTGCCCTCGCCGCCTCTCCGGTGGCCGACCAGACCTGGCCAGGTCGGGCTCTTCTGCGCTCCGACGGGCTCTTCTGCGTTCCACGTGGGCGCGCTGACGTCATCGGACGTCCTCCGGGCTGTACTGCGCAGGCGCAGAACTACTGCGCCTGCGCAGTACAGCCTGGAGGATGTCAGATGACGTCAGCGCGCCCCCGTGAGGCGCAGATTGGAGTGCAGAAGAGCCCGACCTGGCAGCCGGGCATGGCCAGGTCAAGTCAGCCACCGGAGACGACTGGGAGCCTCCGGAGCTGGAGGAAGCCCCAGGTAAGTGGATATGGATTTTTATTTTTTTGTCTCCCTCCCTGAACCTTCCCTTTAAGGCTAATCCAGCCAGAAGCAGTTGCTGTCTAGAAGATAAATTAGCAAGGCCGGATTTATACTTTTTGTGCCCTTAAAGGAGAACTGTAGAGAGAGGTGTATGGAGGCTGCCATATTTATTTTCCATTTAACCACTTGCCGACCGCGCACTCATACCGCGCGTCGGCAAAGTGGCAGCTGAAGGACCAGTGACGCAGTTCTGCGTCGCCGGCTGCAGGCTAATTAATCAGGAAGCAGCCGCTCACGCGAGCGGCTGCTTCCTGTCAATTCACGGCGGGGGGCTACGTGAATAGCCTGCGGGCCGCCGATCGCGGCTCGCAGGCTAAATGTAAACCCAAGCGGAAATAATCCGCTTTGTTTACATTGTACGGCGCTGCTGCGCAGCAGCGCCGTAAGGCAGATCGGCGATCCCCGGCCAATCAGCGGCTGGGGATCGCCGCCATGTGACGGGACGTCCTGTCACATGCTGCACAGGACGGATAGCGTCCTGTGCAGCCCCGATCACCAGGGGGCCAGGTAGGAGAGGGGGAAGCGGAATTTCGCCGCGGAGGGGGGCTTTGAGGTGCCCCCCCCCCCCCGCCAGCCACATGGAGGCAGGAGAGATCGGACCCCCCCAGCACATCATCCCACAAGGGGGGTGGTCTGATCTCTCTGCCTGGTGTTTGATCTGTGCTGGGGGCTGTAGAGCCCACCCAGCACAGATCACATAATTTAACGCTGGTCCTTAAGGGGGGGTAAAGGGTGGGTCCTCAAGTGGTTAAGCTATACGAGTTTCCTGGCTATCCTGCTGATCCTCTGCCTCTAATACTATCAGCCATAGACCCTGACCAAGCATGCAGCAGATCAGGTTTTACTGACAATTTTGACTGATCTGACAAGATTAGCTGCATGCTTGATTCTGGTTTGATTCAGCCACTACTTCGGCCAAATATTTCAGCAGGGCTGCCAGGCAACTAGTATTGCTTAAAAGGAAATCAATATGGCAGCCACCATATACCTCTCACTACAGTTCTCCTTTATGGTCCACACTTCAAAAGGATCCATTTTTGTAAACCATTTTTTTTTCTCTTTGTTTTGAGAGAAATGGCCTTTTTTGCAGCTACGTTTCCAGTCCGTGGAAACGGCCCCAGCCCGTGGTGGGCCGCCATGCTCACCTGGGTCCCCGCTCCCCCTCCAGTTAGTTTCAGCATAAAATCATGAATGTAACTGTATAGCCAAGTGGCGAAACGTCATTGCCGTCCACTGAACAACAGAGGGCGGCATTGCAGGAAGTGACGGGAAGTAAGTTCCCTGCTCGTCGCTTGGCTATACAGTTTAATATTTTAATGATGAAACTAGCTGGAGGGGGAGCGGGTAAGGGGGGACCCAGGTGAGGGGGTGACCCCCCTTCTCCCCGCCGCTGCCTCCCTTTCCTCCCTGGTGCCCCCCTCCCCTGGGACACAGAAAACGGATCAATTTCTGTGTCAAGTTATGCCTGTGTAGAGGGGAGTCCATTTTGTTATTGCTTTTCACTACCCCTCAGTGTATCCGGGGTCCATGAAAATGCAGCAGATCCGTGGTGGGTTTATTTTATTTATTTTTTTTTTTTTTGTGAAGGTGACTGCTATTTTTAACATTGGTGTCCGTGGTTCCGGTTTTGATCCTGGCTTAAAAACTGAGCCACGGATACGTTTTTACTACAAGTGTGAATCAGCCCTTAGGACAAGTATGTTGTAACACCACTTTCTTGTACCACAGTGCCCCACCTACTCCATGTGTAGCCCCCTCTTCCATGCGTATCCTCCATGTACAGCAGCACCTCTCTTTCATGAACAGCTCCCTTGAGCACCAGTTTCCATTTTCACGCGTTGTTCCCCATTTTCACCCTCCTCTTTCATATGTAGTAACTCCTTTCTCATGTCTAGTTGCCCCTTGGCCCGCAGCCGCCCAAGGCTCAGGCCTTTATGATCTTTCCAGAAATCATGCCCTATGAGTGAAATAGTATGGCTCTGTAAAATTAATAGGCTGTACACCACAGGTGTCGAACTCAAGTCCTTGAGAGCCGAGGTCCTCACAGATTTTTGGAACAGATCAAACTAATTGATGAGACTTTATCAGGAAAGGTATGGTTCATCAGGTAGAACACATTTCTCTTTCTCAGTCCATCCTAAACACTGGCATGGCCCTCAAGGACTGGCATTTGACACCTGTGCCGTAAACACACTGTAAACCAGCTGTTCTAGACGTGTGCTTAGCATTTCAGGGACATAAAGGAATGATTTGCATATTCACTCACTGAGCAGAAGTGATGCAATCATTGGTGTTCCTTTTTTGCTCACATGAGGCTCAAAAATTTGCAACTACTTTTAGTTTTAAAAAGGCAAATTTAGATTAAACGTTGAGTATATTTTAAAGTATAACTCCAGCTTAAGATATTTTTCATGTACCTCACTTCAGGTGCACTTCACTTAAAGCAGGAGGATAACCCTACTATGCCAGGGAAAAAGAACGAACACACACACCACACACACTGATCTTCTTACGTAACACATGTACTGTCCACGTTCTGACTTCAGTGAGTTTCATTTAGTAAATGAAAAGAATTCTGTTCCTGGTGGGAACCATGTCTTTTGCCCACAGTAAATACTGATGTAATTTCTTCCCTTAAATGTTTTTTCCTTTCTCCTCCAATCACTGAGTCACCTCAGCCTTGCTTGTAAAAAAAAAAATAGTGAGCAGTAGATCATGTTTCAGCTAGGCAGGGAAATAAAGGTAAGAGGAGGAGTATATTATAGATAAAAAGATTTCCTTCCCCCCACCCCCCCACCCCCAGCATGCAACTAAATGGCAATGGCTATTAAAGGGCCAGTGCTCCTAAGGTATGTGATAACTCCAAACCATAACAGCAGAAAAAGTTTTGAATGCAGGATTAGCATCTTTATCACTTAATACACTCAGACCAGTTGCTGTTGAAATTTGATTTTTTTTTTATGGTGACAATACCGCTTTAAATCAACCCCGAGGTGAAACTCAGGTAAATAAAAGGCATACTTGCCAAGAAGGAAGGCTCTGGATACAATAGAGGCTTCCCCTGTCCTCCTCATCACTGCCGCTGTTAGCCAGGACCCTCCAAAAGTTCCAGGCCATGGTCCATCCTGCACCGCCTTACCCGCACAGTGGCATGGAGTCACTCATGCATGCAGGCGCAGTACGGCCATGCTTGTGCTTGAAGAGGAGTGAGGCTCCGATCTTCTTTACGGCAAACCCTTGTCAGAGTACTTCAGGATGTCCGCACTCAACAACTAGGGACCAGAGGCCAGTGTGGGAAGCCTCTAAATGATTCAGAGGCTTTCCTCTTCTGGTAAGTATGCCTTTTTTTTGTTTTGTTTGTTAACCCACGGTTAAAGAGGAACTCCAATGAAAATAGTAAAAAATTGCTTAATTTTTTACAATAATTTATTTATAAATGATTTAGTCATTTAGTGTTTTCCCATTTTAAAATCTTTCCTCTCCCTTATTTTTCATTCTGACATAACATGGTGGCATTTTTACCGCTGGCAGGTGATGTCAGTGGAAGGAGATGCTGCTTGCTTTTTTTTTTTTTGGCAGTTGGACCCAGCTGTAAACAGCTGTTATTTCACACAATGCAAGAGGTTCACAGACAGGAAACTGTCAGGACCATGGTTCTGACATCCCACTGTAGGAGGGGTTTCACCACACTATCAGCCATACAGAGCCCCCTGATAATCCGTTTTTCAAAAAGAAAAATTTCTCATGGCAAAGGGGTATCAGCTACTGATTTGGATAAAGTTCAATTTTTGGTCACGGTTTCTCTTTAAGTACTGGTACATCCATAAATTGTACCACTTGAAATGTCAATGTGCTACCCTACTGGCTACTTTTCCCAGAACGCCATTTCGGACAGCACCCCTGGATGAGACTTGTCTCCCTCCCCACTGTGGACAGGAAACTGTTAAAAGAATTTGCATAAGCAATAGGCAGCCACATATAAGATACTACACCTGCCACAGTACCTCCAGTTTAGTTTCCTGTCCCGGACGGAAAGCACTATTGCCTTAATGTATCTGCCTCTGCAGGTTTATCCTTCAGAAGGAAAGTTTTGCAAGCTGTGGTCCCACCCTAAGGTTTTAACTCTTGTATATCGTCTCATCCTGGGGTGCTGTCCGAAATGACGTTCTGGGAAAGACCACTTTACTTACGGTAAAGTCTTTTCCAGTAGTCATGAGGACAGCACCCCTGCAATCCGCCCTTATTTGGGTAGGAAAGAGAAATAAGTTTGTGTAAGCATCATTAAATGTCCGTGTCATCTTTTTATTAACTGAGGTACTGTGGCAGGTGTAGTATCTTATATGTGGCTGCCTATTGCTTATGCAAATTCTTTTAACAGTTTCCTGTCCACAGTGGGGAGGGAGACAAGTCTTATCCAGGGGTGCTGTCCTCATGACTACTGGAAAAGACTTTACCGTAAGTAAAGTGGTCTTTCAGTTACGTTTATTTACATTACTCTGCCCCTTTCTGTTTTGAAGGAAGCCTGAAATGGATGGAATATGGGGCCAGGAAACTGGGGTTTTTGTCTTGAACGGGAGTAAATATGGTTGCCTTTGAGCTTCTCCTAAACTTAATTTTAATTTTCTTTTAACCTTTTTTATGAATACAGCAATAAACTGTTATATGCCCTCACTCCCACAGGTTGGTTTTCTTGTTTGAAGATCCAGCTCTAACCGTTATGAAGGAGATGCATGTGATTATTAATGGCACATTTAATTGATCTGTTCTCTTCTCTGGTAGGTGGTAAAGTCTCTCCTCCACCAAACCTGGGACCAATTTCTGGTGATGTGCCAATGCCGGCTGAAACCAACTGGACGTAAGCAATTTTGCAATTATTTTCTCAGCACCAGCTAATAATCAGTGTTTTGAGCATATAATTTGTTTTTATTTGACACACACACTGCTATATTACAGCAGCTGTTCAGGGATGACAAATCTCAAACCATTTAGTGGATGCATTTTATTTTGCACGTTTATGCAATACTGAGGGCATTGAATAATTTTATAACACAATTTTTTTTTCTACAGCCAGGCTTCTAATCTATTGTCCCTACAACAGTCTAAGGTTACTTTCAGGAGAGAAACTAACTTTAGACTGGTTTTAAGATCTAGAAGGTAACAGAGGTACAGTTTGACAGTTAAAGGTGATGGCAATCTAGTATAGCTTATCAGAATGTTACTTTTGCTTTGGCTAGTATGGAAAGGAGTTAAGGCCTTCAGTCTACACCCTACTGGGAGGATTGTCCAAGGGATGTCCATTGCTTTAATGAAAACCCTGGTGGTCCTGGGGGACAGGAAACATGTACTCCTATATTTTTTGCAGGAATTGTCTGGTTCTCTTAACATTACTGATGTACGTGCAGATTGAGGCAAGGGAAGGGTTCAACAAAAGGAATGACTGGGTCTCTACCTAGATTTTTGCAATAGTTGCAAATGTATTATAGTACCATAACCACAAATAACACAATGTTTTGGCCTGTGGGCCTATCTCAAGTGCCGAAACGCTGTTTTATTTGTGGTTATGGCACTACAATAAATTTGCAAATATTGTAAAGGCCCTGTCATTCCTTTTGTTGGCCTCTGGCTATTACACACCTTTTGGTGGATTCAGGTGTAGAGTGGTAGACTCCCTGGTAAACTGATTTAGCAATTTGAGCAGCAGGACCATTCGAAGGAAGGGTTCAGGACTCAGGAGTCGTGCTTCTATGAAGACAAAAACGCACAAAGAGAAACAATATTACCATTATAGTGTAATGGTTATAAGTAACGGGAGAGAAGTACAAAATGAAAAATTTTTTAAAACTGGGTAGAAAACCTGTCTTCATGTAGCATCGTGGTATCTCTCCAGAAACTAGTCCCTTGGCTGTAGGCGAACCTCAAAAGTGGGAGGAGAATCTTAAGTGCAAGGGGGTTTTTGTTGCACACTTAAAGAGACTCCGTAACAAAAATTGCATCCTGTTTTTTATCATCCTACAAGTTCAAAAAGCTATTCTAATGTGTTCTGGCTTACTGCAGCACTTTATACTATCACTGTCTCTGTAATAAATCAATGTATCTTTCCCCTGTCAGACTTGCCGGCCTGTGTCTGGAAGGCTGCCAAGTTCTTCAGTGTTGTGGTTCTGCTATGAACTCCCCCTTCCAGGCCCCTCTATGCACACTGCCTGTGTGTTATTTAGGATTAGAGCAGCTTCTCTCTTCTCTCTTATCTTTTACAAGCTGGATAAATCGTCCTCTGAGCTGGCTGGGCTTTCACATACTGAGGAATTACAGACAAAGGCAAAGCTGTTTGCAGGAAGAAACGAGCAGCCTGAAACTTCAGTGCATGAGAACAGGGGGAAAGAAACACACAAATGATCTCTTGATCATTTGTGTGTTTCTTTCCCCCTGTTCTCATGCACTGAAGTTTCAGGCTGCTCGTTTCTTCCTGCAAACAGCTTTTGTATACAGCCTGCTTGTGTATGAATGTATTTTCTATGTGTGGACACACTGTACATCAACCTACTTCCTGTTTTGGTGGCCATTTTGTTTGTTTATAAACAAACTTTTAAAAACTGTTTTTATCCACTTTTAATGCGGCGAGGAGCGGCTAAATTGTGTCAGAGGGTAATAGGAGATGTCCCCTAACGCACTGGTATGTTTACTTTTGTGCGATTAACAATACAGATTCTCTTTAAGGCACCTGTTCACACTCCAAGCTTCACACCTTGTCAATAAAATACCCTCAAAGACCACCAGACAGCCAGAAAATATGCAAAATAATTTTGATAGTACTTTGTCACCTACTTTGTGGTACCTTTTTTAATTGCAGAGTGCTGAAAAGTTATTTTAAAGAAAAGATTAAAAATTGCCCAGGAGAAAACTCAGTAGAAAAAGTTAATTGCATATAGGTAATTGTCTTTTAAGTGTACAACACAATCTTTATTCCTAACTGCTTTATCCTCATTAGGTAAGCCTCAATCACATTCTAAATGTGTGTTTTTTTGTTTTTTTTTTCTTCTACTTTTTACATATATTTTTTGTGGTGCCTCCTCTGCACCACCACTGTTGATTTGGCTGACTTTGTTTTAGCTTTGGTTTGTCATCTGGTGATCGGCACACTCAGATGTGGATTAATGCAAAAAAGGGCAAGGTAGCAGTATTGGCTCATCCTGCTTTTCACCTGCGTATTTGATCAGGTAATGGTGGGGCCCTAGATACTTGCTTATGTTGCCTTGTCTGTGAATTGGTTCTTGGTCCACTTTGTGCCTGAGTGGCTATCGTGTGTGATTCTCTTTGCAGAATTCCATTTATATCAGAGGACACAGCTCGGAAAGCTCTTCTGGATTATGCCAAGAATAAATGCTGCTATCGCACTGCCCCTGCAGTAGAGATGGACTTCCATGAACTGCAGCCTTACAACACGTATAGAGTGAGTACTCTGCTAGGCCCAATGTGTTGTTGCCTATCATAGTTTCTGCTGGTCTTGCTGAACCCAAGTGCTGGAACTCAAGTACCAAAATTTAACCACAGCATTAGCTTGACCTTTAAACGCAATAGCTGTGAGGGCAGTGAATATTTTACTGGGGGTGTTGTGTAACTGCTCATCTTATGATTTATTTGTAGTATCGCCTGGAGACCTTCGCAGAGTCCCGGTCATGCAAATGGGTGTCCAAGCCTTATAATGGTCAGTGTGTGTTGTTATGTATTTCTGAAGATGTTCTTTCTACACTTTTTTCTCCTTATTACATTTGTCTCTCTCTGTTCCCTCTTCTTCTTACCAATCCTTCACACTGACAATGTGGGACATTTATGAGAAGATCCTTTTTTTTTTTTTTTTTTTTTTTTTTTTTTTTTTTCCTTTCTTGCTCGCTCCGGCAGCGGTTGGATAGTGTAATGTGACATAGGAGACCTGGGCCCATATGCAATTCACTTTTTCACTTTTTCACCTGAGTTTTCTCCTAGGAGATAATTTTTCATCTTCAATTTAAAATAACTTTCCAGCACTTTTCAACTAAAGTACCAAAAAGTGGGTGAAAAAGTACTATCAAAATTATGTTGAGTATTTTCTTGCCTTCTGGTGGCATAAAAGGCATTTTATTGCCAAGTTTAAAAATATCAACTTGGAGAAAACTAAGGAGAAAAAGTGAATTGCATATGGGCCCTGGGGCCATATACAATTCACTTTTTCACCTGAGTTTTCTCCTACGAGATTATTTTTCATCTTCTATTTAAAATAACTTTCCAGTATTTTTCAACTAAAAAAGTTACAAAAAGTAATTGAAAAAGTGCTATCAAAATCATTTTAGTATTTTCTTGCTTGCTGATGGCTTAAAATGCATTGTATTGACAAATTCAAAAATATCACCTAGGAGAAAACTCAGGTGAAAAAGTGAATTGCATATGGCCCCTGGATTCTAATTTCAGCGCTTCTTATTCATTAAGCCAGCACCTATTTAGTAAGGAGTTCTTGGGCGAGACTCCCTAACATAGCTCCTGCCTACTGAGTGCTCTCTAGTGGCTGCTTGCAACCACTTTGAGTCTGACAGGAGAAAAGCACTATAATGCTGGAAATTATGGAATTATACTGGAATTATGATGACCTGCTTTACCTCACTGTCAGTAAATGAAGAGCAGTCACATACATTGTAGTGCACACACCATTGCAAGTCTTGAACCATGCCTTTCTATGTCTGGAAATGTGAGCTATCTCTGAAAAGGTCTTGTCCTGGCAGGTGAGACAGTGGACTCTACAGGGTATGGACCCCCTCCTATGCCCTGGCACATCCCCATTCCTGTACCGGCCATGTTCATTGATGACAAATTGGTCATGCCCGTTCCACACACGTCTTCTGTCAAGGTAATTATTGTGTTGGGAATGTCATTCTATGTTGATTTGTAGAATTCTAATGTGTACTCTGACACTTATTACATCGAGCATTGAACCACAAATACCAGTCTCTGCCCCAGAGGTGCTTTAGCCTCTTGAGGAGTCGGACCAGAGGTTTATACCCCCCTAGTGACTTTTTTTAATTTATTTTTTTATTTGCCACTTCACAACTTTAACTGTTTATTGCTCGGTCATACAACTTGGCACTCAAATTAAATGTACCTCCTTTTCTTCTTGCAAATATAACTTTCTGCTGCTAATTTTATTACATTTTTTTTTTTATTGATGAAAAAAGACCTAATTGCTGGGTCCTGCTGTGTTTAGTGACGGGAGCTCGCGCCCGTGCGAGTGAAGCTCCTGTCAAATCTTCCTCCTTGCAAGATGACACCATGTGGAATTGCGGAGGAACAACCGAGCCATCCTGCGTTAGATGGTCGGCAAGTGGTTAAGTCCCCACCACAATATACACATGATTTTTATTACCTATAAACACATTATCCAAGACCACTAATCCATTTACACTGGTATAAATCCTGGAGTATTTCAGTATCTCCTCCACAGTGACACGCACAAATCTGAAGGGAATCTGGGATAAGTTTGACACCCCAAAGATGAAACCTCTGGATTGCAAAAAACTCAGTCCCAAGGAGAAAGAGATAAATGCCATCTTGCTAGAGCCCTCTATGAAATTATTCCGGAAAAGCAACCACTTGCTGTTAAATTGCGTGCATCATTAGGTGAAGGAGGGGTGCTTGTCTGCAGTGGGGGATGCTGTTAATAGTGGTACCCTGTGTAGAACTAATATAATGGGTGCTTTAGGTGGTGAACATAGCTTGCTGTTGTAAAAAAACTTAAAGTGAACCTAAAATCAAGTGAAAGCAATGATTAACTCACCTGGGGCTTCCCTCAGCCCCCTGCAGCCGATCGGTGCCCTCGCAGCCCCGCTCCGATGGTCCAGGACCTGCCGGCGAACACTTCCGGTTTGGCCGTCACCGGCCAACAGGCATTGGAACGCGAGTGATTGTTCACGTTCCCAGCCTGTATATCGCCCCCTATGCTGCTATTGCGGCCAAGAGGCTGATGCTAGGATCTAACCCTTTTATGCTGGGGATACACTGTACGACTAGGCAGCTCGATTAGCCGCCGGATCGACTCCCGCCGTGTCGCCGCCGCCGTCCGGATTGATTCCCGCTCGTCCCCGCGGGCGCTTCCTTATCTTATGCTCGACTCCCCGCTATTGTCCGCCCGCGGGGATCGAGCGGGGTCATCGGACCTGTCGGAAATTATCAAACGCACCGTGTATACCCAGCATTAGCTGCAATTATGTCATTAACTAATTCCTGCTTTTATTTCTTTTGTAAGCCATGCCCAAAGTGTTTGGGGATCTGCAGAACGTTGTGCAAGCAATGTCATGGAGCAGGCAGGGTAAGTGACTGAAAATGTAAGTCATGTGACAGCTACGAGAGATCAGTTTAGTTAATACTATGGAATAATCTGTCTTATTTTTTACACAGGAAAGATGCTGGGTGTGCAGCGGGACTGGACGCCGTATGAACGACCCCTGCAACCGATGCGGAGCCCTTGGATCGCGAAGGTGGGCCCTGAAGTTTACAAGCAAAGCACTAATGGGGTTATTTAAATGTTTGTTTTCCAAGAGTGACTGTTCATCAGTGAGTGGAAACTGATGGACCTGTTTCAAAGTTTTAGGCTGGGAACACACGTAGCAGAAACGCTAGCGTTACGGAAAACGCAGCATTTATGCATGCAATGTTAGTCAATAGGCCGCATCAAAAACCGCATATAAAAACTGGATATACGTTTTGTACGCATTTTTATATAATGTGTTTTTAAAAACTCTGATTTTGTTGCATATTTTTCAAAAATGCATCAAAAACGCACATAATGAAAGTAAATGGTGACACAATGTAGAGTTTTGTATGCATTTTTTTCATGCGTTTTTATACAGGTTTTTTAAAGAAACGTTTTCTGATGTATTTCCGATTCCTATTGTCTTCCTGGTGATTTGCATAAAACGCAATAGAAAAATGCATGTAAAACGCATGTGTGAACCGCAAACGCATTAAAATGCGCGCAAAAACCGCATGTGTGGAAACAAATGCATAGAAAATGCAATACAAACTCCTATGCATAAAAATGCGGCTTTTCCCGCACCGTAAGTGTGCATCCAGCCTAAGTTGTTAGTATTTTGCCACCATTTAACTAGGAGTGAGAGTCGCATAACCCTCTTTCTCCACATTTCCCCATATGACTAATTCAGGAGTAGAGATAAAATAGTTGATCATTCAGGGCAAGCGTACAGTGGTGTATCAATAGGGCATACAGAGGTTGCGACCACACCAGAGCCCCTGGACCAGAGGGGTCCACTAAGCACCCTTCTACATTCATCTTATTAGCCTTTTATTTTTGCTATGCTGGTAAAGAACACCACTATATGTGCATTTAATAGTGTTAATCCTTAACTGTTTCCTTACTTTGATTACACTTCTCTGACACTGAAACTCTTCTTGGTAGAATTTGGGGAATCCTATCAGTAGAGTGCTACGGCCTTAGTGGCCGGACTGCTCAATGCCTCCCAATCTGTTTCAACCCACAGACAATGCAATATCGTGGATGCACTGAAACTGCTTGAATTGGGCAAACAGACATGCCAGGAGGGAGCGTGTGAGCAACACAAACACTTTGATATACTCTAGTTAACGTGCAAGGCTGCCACCGCCCCTTTTATCAGGGAAAAGCAAACCCACTAGCTGTTCTGAGCTAAGAAGAAAGGGTTAACAATCTATTTTTACTGAAACAGTGCAATACTTCAGGTAGCGAATCTTCAGAAAGGCTAGGATTCTTTCTGTGGTGCTAAAACCAGGTATGTAGCTGAAAAATTACCTTAAGTCTTTTATTATAAATGCAATATAATCAATGCCGAAGATTATTAAAAGTTACAATTATGGAGATGGCCACAGGTAAAATAAAAGGTCGAAACAAAGAAAATGAATACTTAAAGTTTTGGAAGAAATGTGTCCTTTGTGTGGAAATTCAATGTTCCCTTGTTTCAGAAGGAAAACAGCAGGGAAACCAGCCTCGTGTTTCTCTCGCTGGCTTCAGTCAGGTAGTAAAAAAATAACTATTGCTGAAATTGCTGTTTCATTTTATAGAAATCTGCTCGGAGGGAGGAACTCGGGCTACAGCCCATGCCCTTGAGATTAATTGGCCCCTATACATTTGGGGGAAATTAAATTCCAAATATGACCTTTCCATATCTCAGCCCACGTTCATTGCACACACATAATAATAGCAAACCCACAATCCCCCAAAGAATATGGATCACATGTATACCAGACATGAGTATTGTGTGACATTCCATTCCTGTGAAGTTGAATAATGGGGCAGGACGTTAGAATTCCAATGATAAACTTTCCATACAGCTCACAAGTACGGTATCTCTGAAAAAACAAATCCTACAATACGGCTGTTTATTATCTGGTCCTAGTGGCTCTACTATGTCTACTACACTGAAATGCTGAAAGCGTGCTTTCTGCGTGAGGTGCCTGATGCAAGAATATCCTTTTTTTTTCCAGGTAATTAAAGAAAAACATTGTCATCCCAGAATAGACGCTTGCCTCCAACTTGAATAGGGCAGACCCCAGGCTTTTGCCCCTACACATGCAATCTGAATTGTAATGTGAATCAATATCCGTGCAGAAAACTGATTTTGATTGCGTTTTTTTTTCATGGTTCGTTCGTGACCGTAAACGGATCCCATGTTAATCAATAGGCTCTATCTACACATGTATGACTGCAATGGATCATGTGGATCCAATGAGGTTTTAAATACCTGCATGAATTTTCTGCATAAGCAGATGCATTTCCCATAGAAGCCTATGGTGGAAACAGATCTGCTCCAGACTAGACCACCGAAGCGGATCTTGCGCTGTCTGCCATTTGGGATCCATTTGGCCAAGGTGTGGCCCAAGCCTGAGCATGCTTACTGTATTTTACTTCAATTTAACATCAGTATCAGTCTTGGATTACATTTTACTGGCTGCTATGACTTGCTGTACTTTATGCATAATTATTGCTCTGTGGACTGCTTGAGTGAGTTTGCCTGAAAAGTTGGTGTAAAGAATATTCATTCTATAGATCATAAGATATCAGATGGATGTGGTGAACCATCAGTTCTGTGAATTTTTACAAGATTTACTCTGCGCTGTATTTCAACCATTTGTGTTAATGCAAGAGCACAATAACTTTTTGTGACAGGAACCTGACACTTCTGCCAGTGTTACTTGTTCCAACAGGGAAAGCACCTGAACACACTTAAAATGTAGCTTTTATTGGTTTACATATAAAATTATAATAGTGGGCAAACAACAACCTAAATTCTATATAAGAAACTGTCCACACCATACAAAACCACATTCCGTCAAATTGTGCTGTGCGACAGCTCTTTGACTCGCGGCTTGGCCGTGTTCCGTCAAATTGTACTGCTCTGCTGCCTGTCCTGTGCAGAGCAGCACACGGCCTGTCAGGGAAGAGCAAGGGGAGAGGCGCGGCTGAAGTGAGAGATAACGTTTCTTACCCTCCAGGCTGTGCACAGCAATATGGCGATACCCCCTCAGTTCCCGCGGTACTTTGAGGATATAGTTTGTCTTTCCCAGGCTTAGAGGAAGCTGAGAGGCAAAATAGGGCAGAGGAGGGGTGGCTTTTTGAGGCAACACAGTATATTGTGGCGTACGCTAAGTAGCTGGCTGGGCTGAGTCATATGACTAGAGAGCCAGCTCCTGACATCCTCTCAGCCTAGGAATGAGAAACTATATCTATATCCTTCCTTCCTCTTTTAAACCTTTAGAAACCGTAACCAAGAATTTAACCTCATCCCATTCAGCAGCTGATACCCCCTTTCCCATAAGAAATCTTTTTTTCCTTTTCACAAACTGATCATCAGGGGGCTCTGCATGGCTGATGGTGGGGAAACCCCTCCCACAGTGTGATGTCAGGACCAATGTCCTGACATCACTCTGTGGGAGCCTTGTTGCATTGTGGGAAATAACAGCTGTTTCCAACTGCTAATAAAGCAAGCAGCATCTTTCCACTGACATCACCTGCCAGTAGTAAAAATGTCACCATCTGATAAATGTCAAAATGTAAATCGGGGATAGGAAAGATTTTACAATGGGCAAACGCTGACTAAATCATTTATACATAATTATTGTAAAAATGAAGCACTATTTTTATTACGTTATTTTCAAAAGAGTTCCTCTTGAAGTGTCCCAATATAGACCATTGCTGGTTGCGTGTGGACACAAGTTTCTTATATGTATTTATGTTTTAATTTGCGCCTATCAAGATTTTATATGTAAACCAATAAGTTACATTTTAATTACGTAGAGGGGCTTTTTCTGTTGGAACAAGTTATTGTTTCAATGCCCCCAAGTACTCAGTGAGTGTTTTGTACTTATTTCTCTGTCTCATGCTATCTATGGCCTGATTCTTAGTAGTTTTCTTTCTTTGTCATCAACAGCTGCTCGGTCTGTCATGGTTTAATGTATGAGAAGTGTACAGGATGCTTGGGACGTGGACAGATCCTGCACTACATACAGCTAACCGTCATATGGTAAGAAAGTGCACACATAATTGTTGCATGGTGAGAGTACATTCATCACTGTTGTAGGGCGGGAGTACACATGGTGAGACAATACATAATTAAGTGGAACCTGAAGCAAGAGGTATACAGAAGCTGACATTTTATTTAATTTTAAACAGGTACATACATTGCTGCTGTGTGGTGAGAGAGTATATGGGTCACTGCTGCGTGGTGAGGGAGTGCATGCATCACTCCCATGTAAAAAGGGAGTACATGCATCACTAGCATATGGGGAAGGAATACACGCTTTGCTGCTGTGTTGTGAGGAAGTGCATGCATCACTCCCATGTGATGAGGGAGAACACACATCACTGGCATATGGAAGGGAAGTACACATGTAGCTGCCATGTGGTGAGGGCGTACATGAATCACTGCTTTGTGGTGGAGTACACGCATTGCTGGCATGTGGTAAAGGAGTACATGCATCACTGGCATGTAGTGAGGAGTACACACATCGCTGCCGTGTGCTGAGGAAGTACACACATCGCTGCCTTGTGGTGAGGGAGTACACACAACACTGTTGTCTTGAGAGAGAGAGAGAGAGAGAGAGAGAGAGAGAGAGAGAGAGAGAGAGAGAGAGAGTACTTGGTTGTTGCATGGTGAGAGAGTACATATGCCACTATTGCGGGGTGAGAGTGCTGCATACATAACAGCTGCAGGGGGGAGAGTACATACATCACTGTTCCATGGTGACAGCATTGTATATTTCGGAGAGATACAGATTGGGGATGATGTGATTATAGTAACAGATTCTTGAGCTCAGCAGTGATTGTAAAATGTCCAGATACCAGAGCTGAATTAAAAAGTGAAAATGGGGGGAGCAGGCAAGTATAAGCAGTAGTCCCCATGCCCACCTCTCCCATTCTCCTATGTTCCCCTCCTACCTCTGGCAAATACCCTCCGCAGCCACTTCCTGGTTGGCCGGGTCGGGCAATGCTGCGCAGACGCTGGCCTGGCTGTGCGCGTCCTTGATCGCACACCTGCAGGTGTGAACGCTCTGCGCATGACATCACAACTATATCATGCGCAGAGCACTCCCAGCCACGGGCATGTGATCAAGGATGCGCAAACCCGGGCAGAAGCCTGCGCAGTATTGGCCGACAGGGAAGTGGCTGCAGAGGCTATTTGCGAGAGGTGGGGGGGAGAACAACCAGGAAAAGCGGTGGGTATTGGGACTGCTACTTGTACATGCCTTCTCCTGTGTTTTTTACTTTTAAATTCAGCTCTTGTATCCATCAAGTAGCTTATCTCAATATCTCTACCGAACAGGAGCAGATAATGGACATTTAGTGGGTTACTGTAAAGCATCAATAATGGTTATGCATCTTATCAAGGAAATGCTCATTTGTACTCCATTCCAGGAAAAACAACATTTATGAGCATGTTATGGATCACAATTCTGACTTTCCCACGGAGCTGTTCAACAAAGTGAATGGGGAGAAGGTTTTCACCGATGAACAGCTAAGGGTAAGAATTTCTGAGATGCCCCAAGCTGGTAATGCACAATATCCCAGAATCCTCTGCTAGTATCAGTCATGGGAGAAAGCGGCACTCTTTTGAAAGTGTCCTAAGTGTTTTAAGAGGCATATTTATAGCAATAATGGATGTTATGGGGCCCTGTTAAACACCACTTGGCATTTTCTACTTCCGTCACAGTGTGAAGACTGGACATTATTACTTACATCTCAGGAAGTGGGAGTAGAATGCATTAAAACCACTTCACAACTCAGGGGTTTTACCCCTTCAGCATCCAAGCAATTTTCACCTTTCAGCTCACCTTCCATTCATTTGCCAATAACTTTATCTCTACTTATCAGAATGAAATGTGTTAAATGTGTTTTTTTATCACTAGTTAGGCTTACTTTGGGTGGAACATTATGCCAAGAATTATTTTATTCTAAATGTTTTTTAATGGAAAAAAATGGAAAAAATCCTTATTTTTCAGTTTTGGGCCATAATAATTTTTAAATAATGCATGCTACTGTAATTAAAATCCACGTAATTTGCCCATTTGTACCGGTTATTACACCATTTAAATGATGTCCCTATCACAATGTCTAGCGCCAATATTTTATTAGGAAATAAAGATGCATTTTCTTTCAGTTTTGCATCCATCACTAATAAAAAGGCCATAATTTATAAAAGTAACAGTATTATACCCTCTTGACATACATATAAAGAAAGTTCAGTCCCTAAGAAAACTATTTATGTATTTTTTATAATTGTCAATTTATTTTTTTACAAAAAAAATAAATGTTGGTAACTATTAGGGAGGATGGGAGGTAAGGGGTTAATTTAAAATGTAAAAACAGGTATTTGCATTAAAAAACAACAACTTTTAGATGTAGTTTTACTATTTGGCCACAAGATGGCCTCAGTCTTTTTTTTTTTTTTTTTTTTTTAATGCGTCCTGTAAGCGAAATATGTATGCTTACAGGAAGTGTACTGAGGATGGGAAACTTGTATTTATTAGAATGATTGTGCAGCTTCTCATAAACGGTGCCGATCATTGCTACGGGGACTTAGATCAATGATTAGGAATTGCTTTCCCATTCATTGATCTCCTGGTGGGCAGATGGCAACATGAACGAGCACACAAATAAGCGGGAGCGTGTACAGCAGTGGTAGCAGCGGGAGTAAGAATATTTACTCCCCTGGTCGGCTAAATGAAGTCTGCAGGGGAGTAGATATACTGTACTGAAGCTGTGAAGTGGGCGTGTTCTTATTGAAAATTTTCCAGCTATAAGGGGGTAAACTGTATATGGGTGGACAACATTTGGATGTGACCACATGTGATAAATTTAGTTCTCTTTGTAGTTTGGGTCTCAACTATCCAGAAACACCTATACTTGTGTCAGCTTTCTAATGTTCCTCCACCCCACGGTATGCCATACATTGCTCTGACCTTTTGTTGTCTTTCACCCTAGTTTGTCAAATCTTCCCAGTGTGCTCCTGCATAGCTTTCCAGTGTCCATTTGTTCTGCTCCGACTTCCCAGTACCCGTGTACTCTGCCCCAGTTTACCAGTGAATTCAAAATACTGAATTCTAACTTTCAGTCTGGATGCCCCAGATAGATGTACACTGTGCGTGAGCGTGGACTCCCTAATCCCATCTCCTGGCTGTATCATTATCTGCTAATCAACTACACATGGTAGAAGGTAGATTAGGGAGGCCACCAGGGACATAAAAAGAAGCCCTCTGGACACCAAGCAAAATGTCTACCCCCTCCCAGGTCAACAAATTCCTCCCTCCTGCATGGCCGGTCACAGATGTTGTCCCCTAGCCCCTTTCTCGACAGGGTAAGTGCAGGGAGCTGTGTAATATTTACCTGCTCCTGCTGTGTCGGGTCTCGTCTTCCTCCTGGTAGCCACTCCATCTATGATGCATACCCAGATCCCAATCACATGACCTGCATCGAGAGCCAGAGTTTGCCGCATAGCGTGTACAGCGGCTAAGAACAGGTGACCCAATGCAGCGTTGGAGCAGGTCAACACTACTCTATGCTCCCTGCGCTTACTCTTCATGGTGAGAGGTAATAGGGTAGCAGGCCCCCATCACCAAAGCAGGGGTCGCAGGGGTGATTGTTAAGCCAATGGAGATAATTATACACAGACCATGTGCTTGGCCTGATGCACAGGGAACTGGTAGTGGCGTGCAAGGACAGTTGCGACACTTCTCCTGGCCCCTCTGTCCTTGTTAGCAGCTAGAATGAGGCTTAGTATAAGGACAGACAGATTGGTGAATACCACCCTGCCCCCCCGTTCTGTCCCTGCTGTCACCCAAGAAACAGATCAATAGACCTAATTTGCTTTGTGTCAACAGTCCAGGCTGATGGAGGTTAACCATCTCATAGAAAGGGAGATTCCTAGTATCAATGTGCAGCTGTCAAATCTGATGATATTGTGTGATGCTGCCAAGATGATGGGTATGTCAGAGTACTGTTTCCAATTCTTGTGGAAGGAATCCATTGACTACAGAAATGGGGCTGTACTGAAGGCAAATGAAGATCCTAGCCAATATAAGGCAGGGATCACCTTTTACACTTGCAGGTAATTTCTATTTTGCGTTACCCTATTTTACTGCACTAGGCCACAAAAGCAATGAAAATCTATGGAGATTTTCACACTTTCACAGACTGTTGCGATGTGCTGGAAGTATCTGAGCCAAATCAGGGGCAGCAGCGCGTTACCACAAGCACCGCCCTTAGCGCATGGTTCTTGGGGTAATGGAAGTCTATGGCGGACGCATGTAGTATAAATGATGGATCGTATGTGTGGACTGATGGGAATCCCAGTGACAAGCAGGGGGGCGGCACTATGCATATGACCCTGTCGGCATATTTTGATGCAGGGTCATATGAGTGAAGTTTGTAGCGGTGTGATGCATCAAAGGAAACAAGCCTGAGGGGAATTTGCATGCTTTCCTATGGGGCCCTGATGTGTTTTCAGGAGCCATCTGGATTAAAAAATAAAATACAACCTGCATTACTTTTCTGCACAATGCAGGTGATTCCTCATTGCCATTCTGGCTATTGTATAGAAACGCATTCATTCAATGCACATATAATGTCGAAGAAACAAATGCCATCATTCCTGGGGAACAGTGTGCAATCCTCTATAATAAAATCCCTGTGTCCCTGCGTCACGCTGTCCCTGTGTAGCTGGGTCCGTGCTTTTTGCTACTGCGCATGTGCGCAGCATGAAACCCAGCTTCACAGACACAGGAGGACAGGGATGAGGCCAGGGAGCCGGACGGGCATGTGAGCAGACGGCTGGGTGTGCGGTGGGTGAGCGCGCGTACACCGTTCATGCAGCGGGCCGCTGAGAAACACAGACCCTAGAGCCCGTTTTTAAACTGCTTGGGTCTGCTAGTTATAATATAATATTGTAAGTCATAATGGAATACAAAGTAACTTTCCTTATCCTCTGTTCATACAGCTCCCTCCTTTGGTCAACTTCCCAGTTCCGGCCATCAATCAGGCCTCCCAGAATGGCTTGCAGCAGCATCAAACCCAGTTTGCTTCTTTATGTAAAATCCTGCGACAGGTATGCGTCTCTTTCTATAATGAAAAACTGCAGCAAAGTAACTATATGAAGTGAATACAATGTGAAAGCACGATCAGCTACTTGCAGTGAGAGGGTGCCATCTGCTGCCTGAGCAGCCTGAGGGACAGTTCAGATGGACGCTCAGGGATGTCTCATTAAGCTGATGCTAAGCACTTTTCTGCAACTGAGCAGAAAGTTTGGCATTGGTTCTTGTCATTCAGTCATTGCCTAGTTTTTAAAGAACCCCCCCCCCCCCCCTCCCCGAAAGACACAGAAGCGCTGAATGTAGCCGGTCGTGGACGCTTCATGTGACTGAGTGGCATTTGAAGGAAAAGCTGGTACTGTCATTTCAAAAGCACTGTCCATTCATTGGCAAGAACAGCGCTTGAGTGAGGAACACCACAACCGCTGCGCTTCACATCCGTGTGAACTGACCCTAAACAAGGCAGAGGCAACAGCTATGCTGATTCAGCTAATTTATTACCCTGATAAGTAGTTCTGGCTGTGACTGTGTTACCTCTGAAAAGAGTTAGGCCTGGGCCACACTAGCTCCGGGTGCGGGACGCATCCGCGGTCCGGGCTCCAATTTTCAAAACCCGGAACACAAACGGATCCGTGCTGCTTTTTTTGCAGCACACGTTTTGGATCCGCTTGCGTTTTTTGTTTTTTTTTGCTAGAGGGGGTAGCAGCCAGGACGGGGGGCTGCGGGCAAAGCGGCGGCCAGGGGGGTCACATCCCCCCCCCCCTTGCTCACCTGGGTGCCCCCTGTCCCCGCTCCCCCTCCAGCTCGCATATAATGTAATAATTTGTACCTAATGAAGTTCGGCGAGCCGGGCACTTCCGCCCACACCGCTCGCCGTCACTTCCTGCAATGTCGCCCTCTGTATTTCAGTGGGCGGCATCGCAGGAAGTGACGGCGAGCGGTGTGGGCGGAAGTGCCCGGCTCGCCGAACTTCATTAGGTACAAATTATTACATTATATGCGAGCTGGAGGGGGAGCGGGGAGGGGGGCACCCAGGTGAGCAAGGGGGGGTGGATGTGACCCCCCCCCCTGGCCGCCGCTTTGCCCGCAGCCCCCCGTCCTGGCTGCTACCCCCTTCAGCATGGCGGCCCCCTCCTTCACCATGGGACACTGGAAACTGATCCGTTTCCAGTGTCCCAAAATGTCAGTGAAGAGGGAGGCCCGTTTCCCCATTGATTTTCACTACCCGTACGTGTATACGGGTCCGTGAAAAATGCTGCAAGTCCGGACTCAGCGTTCCGGGTTTAAAAACGTATTCCGCGGATCGCACGCGGATACGTTTTTAACTTGAGTGTGTGCTGTTCCTATTTTTAACATTGGTATCCGTGGCTACGTTTTTCGTCCGGGACAAAAAACGTAGCTACGGATACGTTTTTAAATTAAGTGTGAACTAGCCCTTAGAGAAACATCTAAGCAACATATGCACGGAGGATCTTTTCACTCTCTTCACTGGTAGATCTCAATTAGGCCTAGCCTTTCAGATGAGAGGCTGAACTGTGTGCTTGCCAAGCAGGTCAGAGTCCTGTCTGCTGCCCACCAGTGCAATTCGGGTTCAATTTTAATGCAGCCAAAGTGTAGCAGTAGTAGCCTCCTGCTTGTCGAGCATTGACACGCGGTGGTGTTACAGGGCGGCAGAAAATGGAGCAATCAAATTCTACCTCGGCAAGGGTGCATACAAACATCAGACTATATAGTCTTTGGAAAATGAAAGATCCGGGGAGAAGGAGAAGAGCCAGGACGCCGTCGTGGGACCTCCCGACCAGCACTGGGCTGGAGAAAGCCCCAGGTGAGTACAACTTTCATTTTTTTTTATGAGCTCGGAGTCCCTTTAAATCATGTGTGTATGATGATCTGCAGTTCTTATAGACTATCATTGCAATTTGCAGGAATGGATTTTTGGCAGGAACAGATCTTTTGCAGATAATGATCTTTTGTGTCTGTACAGCATCTGTGTGTGCAGCATCTTGCAAAGATTTTTTTCTGATGGGGAGTTCAGCTCCATAGAAAAGACTGTGTAGAGTATGGCTCTCATACTACATGAAGGTTGGTAAGATTGGTCTGTGATCTTTCATTTTCCAAAGACTATAGTCTGATGTGTGTATGCACCTCAAGATTGAATTCATCCAATTTATAGCTGCAAACATTTGCACACACTGCATAATTTTGCATCTCATTGACCATGCCTAGTAATCACCAGTAACCCTTAATGAAGGCTGCACAGGGAGAGCGGTATTCCTGACCATTCTAGTTGATACTGCATAAGGCCTGGAACCCACTGAAAACCGCAAACGCAAAACTCTACCGCTAGAGTTTTGTCTGAGCGCTTTGCAAGCGGATTCATGCGCGTTTGTGGTCGCGTTTTGCAACATTGTATTTTTTTGCTCAGCGGTTGTGTAGCGTTTTGCGTCTTTATCCTGATTGGTCCTGTGAATTATTTTTAATTTTGTTAGTGTGCTGAACCGCAAAACTCTAGCAAAACCGCTCAGTTTAGGTTTTGCTGAGCGTTTCTGCTAGCGTTTCAATACTTTACATTGAAGCGCTAGCGCTCCCAAGATGCTGCATGTCCTGCGTTTGCGTTTCTGGGAAACGCAAACGCTCCTGTGGAAGTTGCCCCATCCATTAACATCAGCTGAGCGTTTTGGCAAAACGCTAGCGTATCGCAGCGCTGCCAAAATGCTCAAAAAAACGCTCTTGTGGGTTCCAGCCCTCAGGCCCCGTTCATACACCCCATCCCCAGCATTGATGGCCAACTGTTATCCCAGTATCAGCAGCCCCCCTCTTCAGCATTGACAGCCAGCTGTTCTTCGGTGGGGGAGGCACGTGTCATCAATCCAATGATTGGTCCATTTTCAAGTTGCAAACCTTTGCATGCAAAAAATTGCATAATCCTGCATAAACTCTGTATCATTTGCATCTCACTTTTTTTTTTTTTTTTTTTTTTCCAGAGACACACTATCGAGTGGCTGGCTCTCACCAAAGTGGAATATGTATGGCGAGGGAAACCTTATCATTACTTTGTCTACGGGAAAGAAAACAAAGTTTATGCGGACGACTATCCACAGAAGTGCTGCTGTGTGGTCATGTGACCTTCCACTGCTGCCAATCTTCATCAGTACTTATTACAGTGCACTGTTTGCTCTACGCAGAGGAGGCCACGAGACGCATTGCCATGCGTCTGGCGGACCACCGCAACCAACCTATACCACTACTACTTTCTCATAAACTACTATTTACTGCCTTAATTACTTTTGAAAAAGCTGTGTTGATGTAGCCTCTAACATTTTACAAATTCAGTATGTAAACTAGAATATTTGTATTAAATAAAACTTCAGTGAAATGTAAAGGTCTAAGTCTCAATCCCCCCCCCCCCCCCCCCTCCCTTTGAATGCCATCCTGCACACTATATGTCCCACATCCCTCCTCCTCTGTGCACTCATACCAATTATCGGATACAACCAATGCAAAACTAATGCTTCATACACACTTCAGATAAAAGTCTTTGGAAAAGGCAAGATCACAGACCAATTTTACCCCCTTCCATGTAGTATGAGAGCCATACTTTATACAGTCTATTCTATGGAGCTGCACTCCCCATCAGATAAAATCTTTGCAAGATGCTGCACACAAAGATGCTGTACACATTCAAAAGATCAGTATCTGCAAAAGATCTGTTCCTGCAAAAGATCCGTTCCTGCAAAATGCATTCATAGTCTATGATATCTGCAGATCATCATGCACACCTAGTTTAACAGACAATCATCTGCAGATCAGATCCACCAGGATGGATTTTCAGATACAGAAAGAGTTAAACTTCAGTTGCTATCTATGCAAAAGAGCTGCTCTGATCTCTCCGTCCAAACTTTGGTCGGCTACAGTGCTGTTTTCTGAAGCACTTAATAAATCAAAGAAACCATGAAAGACCACTTCAGATAGCATTTTACTGCAGGGAAATTCAAAGGGTCATTAGCTTTGCTCTGTTTTATAGCTTAAAATTCAGAGAGTAGTTTGTAAACTGCAACTATTAGAGAATGACACAATGTTTGCTACTAATATTCTATTATCCGTGCTACACAGAATTCATTATCAGATTATTTTTTTCCGCTTCAGTGTGACTTTAAAAACCTTTTTTCCTTTGCATTTTTATAATCTATTTTCTAATAAACTACAAGGTCTTTTTTGAATAATTGTTTTAACTTGTTCCCCTTAACATACACAGCAATTTTGGTGACAATAGCTTGTATAGGAACTTTGATATTCACTGCTTAAGTCGGCACAAAATTATGAATGGATTGCATTAAATCAATAAAATTTCCAAATCATACATATGCATGGTCGTAATTGCAAAACTGTACATCAAATTTTGCGTAATCATAAATAGCAGATTATGATCATCACTATGTGGCATATCTTGACATTTCGTATTCTTTTAGTGTATATGCTGTAACAATAACATTGCTATACCACTTTTCTACCATAGAACTCAAAGCGCTTAGGCTCTCTCAAATTCAGTAGTTGGTAGTAGGAAGTATTCACACAACAAAAATATGTATACAAGAAAATATATATATATATATATATATATATATATATATATATATATATATATATATATATATATATATATATATATATATATATATATATATATATATATATATATATATATATATATATATATATATATATATATATATATATATATATATATATATATATATATATATATATATATATATATATATATATATATATATATATATATATTTTTTTTTTTTTCTTTTTTTTTTTTAAATCTAATGCTGAGTGCTCTGAAGTTATTTCAAGATAAGTCATAATCTACAGGGTGAGCCATTTATATGGATACACCTTAATAAAATAGGAATGGTTGGTGATATTAACTTCCTGTTTGTGGCACATTAGTATATGTGAGGGGGGAAACTTTTCAAGATGGGTGGTGGCCATTTTGAATCCATTTTTTTTCAATAGGAAGAGGGTCATGTGACACATCAAACTTTATTGGGAATTTCACAAGAAAAACAATGGCGTGCTTGGTTTTAACGTAACTTTATCCTTTCATGAACTATTTACAAGTTTCTCTTTGTTTACAGCCATTGACATGGCCCACCCTGTATAATTCATTATTATAGAGAGAGCAACCCCCTGCATTGCCCTATACAATGATTGCAACGCTTTATTACAACGCTTTAGAAGCTGGATCCTTTACTGAGTTAGTGATCCTATAAAGCATTCATGTCAAACTCTGGCCCACGGGCCAACTCTGGATCGCAAAGTCATGATATTTGGCCCCAAGTTGTTTACCCACTTTGCATTATATTTGGCCCATTTTAGACCATCAGGGAAGCTATATTGGTGGGGAAGCCCTCGATCACCAGGGAAGTCATATGGGTAGAAAGAGGCAAAGCAGTAGACACCAGGAAACTGCATAGGGTGGGAAGGTGATCCAAACCACCAGGGAACTGTATAGGGGAGGAAGAGTTGGGTACTAGACACAAGTGAACTGTCAAGTGGAAGGAGGACCACTAAACACCAGGGAACTGTATGAGGGAGGGAGGGGGGCCATTTGACGCCAGAGAACTATGAGGGAGGAAGCCACTAGAAATTGTTTTTGGTTACATGACTTGGTCCCGGTGTTCTGTTTTAACCCACCTTGTATGTGAGTTTGACACCCTTGATATAAAGGTAGATAGCGCCTCGGTTTCTAACAGTACACTTGATGTGTGTGGATTCTGTTTAATGCTTTATTACTGAAGCCTTCATTCCCATGATTTACTATTTTTAATGTGAGATTTATCTCACAAGCGAACCGGCGCAATGCGAATCGGTAATGCTTTGTATCTGATGCTGTTGCCTAAACTATCCAGCTCAGTTTCCACAGAGCAGAAGCTTTCCCAGAAGCTAAACATGTCCACCTCCAGGGATAGAAAAAAAAAGAAAATACAGCATGGGGTTCCCCACTGAGGTATACCAACCAAGTGCAATGATACATAACTCTTTACCAATGGTTCTCCAGTATTTATTTTTAGCACAGGATATTAACCACTTGATGACAACTAGACGTGTGTGTATATATACATCCAGTGTATTTGTGGAGAGTGCACCACCAGTTTACTAAGCTGTTTTAAAGCTTGGGCATAAAAAATGAATACTGTAAATCAAAAAATATATATATGCATTACCCTTTTCGCTCTCTCTCTGCTTCTAGAACCACGTGTAGGAGGTACATTTTGACATTTTACATTATAAGTGGGAAATTAATGTCAGTAATTAGACATAGACATGAGTACTCATGAGCCCTTATTCAATTCACCTTTTCTTTTGAGTTTTTTCCTTGGAGATGGATCATTTTTCAACTTATTAAACTGACATTTTCCAGTTGAAAAAGTATCAAAAAGTAGGTGAAAAAGTATGATCATAATTATGAGTATTTAGACATTTTATTGACAAGTGCAAATATCACTTAGGAGAAAAATGTATTTGCATAAGGGTCATTGAGTCTAGAAAATACCTGTAAACAATATTCAGCAGACATTTTGACTTCTGATTATAAAATTTCCCACCCTATTTATGACGTGATTTGTCTCTTAGGCCCTATTTACTCTTAGGCCTTGTTCACATTGCGTTTGGCTCTCGTGTCCGTCCGTGGTGGGCTTATTTTGAGGCGTTTTTCATTTCCGATTCCCAGCACTTGGGTGGGCGATTCTTTTGCGGTTAGCGGTTTCTGGCGCGTTTTTCCCGAGTGTTTTGGTAATTCACTCCCTGACGCAAGTCAGGAAGTGAACGCTTTGATCCGGAAAAGAATACAATGTATGTATTCTTAAAAACGCGAACGCAATCGCTCCGCAAAGCAGTTTTGTGAGCGCTTTGCGTTTTGGCTATACCTTCTTCTATTGAGGCGGAATTGCCTCAAAAATGGCTCAAGCACCGCTTATCTAAACGGATTGTAAACAAACCGCTTAGATATGAACTATCTCATAGATAATCATTGTGTAAGCGCTTTCAGGGCGATTTCTTTAAAAAATCGCCCGCGCTTAAATAAACGCTTGCAGTGTGAACAAGCCCTTTAATATGTTGCGTTGAGTTTCATTGTGTCCCATTTGGCAAATGGAATACAATGCAACTCAACGCATTAAGTGTCATTAGGACATTACTCATAATTGCTCTGAGACATGTCTGTGTACATCTTGGCTCAATTAAGTATCTAGACTTCTCAACCTGCAGTCTTTACGTTTAACAGTATTCTTCTTAATACAGATGTAATGACTGTATAACGGTCCTTACAGAAAATAACTGAAAAAATATATTCAGATCATAAATTCACTTATTAAAAATAATGCAATACTTTTTCTTATGAATAAATATTTACAAATATTTCATTTAGTTAAAATGTGGATTATTTAGACTCCAAGTGTCGTTTATTTTCTATTCTTATAGAAAAGATAGGTTTTCTAATGTAAAAACCTTGAATTCATTTGTCAAAACAAAAGCATGTTTATATTTGAATGCTTATCTTTAACCCAACATCTCTTCATTGAAACAATGTTTTTTGTATCTTGCAGTTCCATGTGTGAGACTTCGAGTTTGGTAGATCTTCTATACAATACAACAAAACATTATTCATCAATGCAGTAATTAAAATGCATTTTACAAATCTGTAGACTGTGACTACATATGAATATAAGGCAGGGTATTTAAAAGATCATAGTTAAAATCAAACCGGTACAGGTGACCATATTTGACTATTGAACTGGTAATTTGTGACAGTACTCGGGGGCAGTGCTAAGAGCCTGGGAGATCCGGGGCCCAGCCATAATGTGTCATTGGCGGAGTCAGTGACCCTAGCAGCAGTGTACTTCAAAGACAGTGGGCCTGCTGAGCAAAATTTATAATGAAGCTCAATTTTGTTTATTAAAGAAGACCCTAGTAACCATACAAACAGCCAATTATGTAACAAAATAAATAGGCAGCATGTTACCCCAGAACATATAATTTAGCAATGTGTGCACCAAGCAACACAGTTAGCAGCATGTCCCCAAAAAACATTATGGGCTCGTTTCCACTATTGCGGTGCAGAATCGCCTGGATTCCACCGCTGTTGAAATTCCATGAATTAGCATGCGGATGCGAATTTTTGCGCGTTTTTTGCAGCGAATTCGCATGCGAATTCGCATAGGTGAGGGTATATGCGAAATTAACCATGTCACTGCCTGTTTGAATTACATTCGCATACCATAGCCGCATGCGAATTTCCTATTAAATACATTAGCGGCGATTCGCATGCATTCCACTCGCAGGCGAATTCGTTGGCTCTTTTGTGCGTTTTTTTACCGCTGAAAAAAACGCACCTCAACAACGCTACAGTGGAAACAGGCCCATCCACTTGCATTACATGTGCGAATCTGCATGCGTTGGACGCATGCAGATTCGCGATAGTGGAAACGAGCCCTATTAGATAGCGTTGGCTCCAATCAACATAATTAAGCAGCATTTCTTCTGCAAACACAATTAGACAAAGATTCTCCCACAGAAAACACAATTGTGCAGTTTTTGATCCTCATAAAATGTATAATTAAGCAGAATTTCACATAAATGGGCAGCATGTTCTCTAAATACAATAAGGGCGGATTCCCTATCTGCCCAAAACAAAAAAATCATAATCAAGCAGAATCCCCCAAAATCTTAATTAGATTTAATTTACAAAATCTTAATTAGATGCAATTCACAAAACATTATTTTTTTTCAACAAAAGATTTTATTGAAGATAATAAACACAACTTTCAAAAACAAAAAACGAAAAAAAAAAAACTGCTAACGCAGCTTGTATAGGGTGTGAGTTTTTAGTCAATACCACAATTTCAATGCACGTTTTATTTATGTATTTTTTTTTTTCAATAGGCTATCTTATCCACATTGGTAAGTATGAGTCTACTGCCACCCTTTCTCTGTGCTGGCATTCAGCCAGAGACATACTACCAACCTTGTGCTCTTTGGCCTGGTGCACACCAAAAACCGCTAGCAGATCCGCAAAATGCTAGCAGATTTTGAAACGCTTTTTCTTTTTCTGTAGCGTTTCACCTAGCATTTTGCGGTTTTGTGAAGCATTTTTGGTGTAGTAGATTTCATGTATTGTTACAGTAAAGCTGTTACTGAACAGCTACTGTAACAAAAACGCCGGCAAAACCGCTCTGAAGTGCCGTTTTTCAGAGCGGTTTGCGTTTTTCCTATACTTAACATTGAGGCAGAAACGCATCCGCAATCCAAAATCTGCAGCAGCCCGGGAGTATGCGTTTCTTCAAAACGCCTCCCGCTCTGGTGTGCACCAGCCCATTGAAATACATTACCCTAGCGGATCCGCACCCGCAAGCGGATCGCAAACCGCAGCCGAACCGCTCTGGTGTGCACTAGACCTTTCAGTATGGCTACAGCAAGTCTCATCAGTGCCTGTTATGGCGGTGTCCAAGCCCTGATCTCAGGAGCGTTCCACTAAGTTAAAGCCAGTGGATACCGTTTTAAAAATAAAGTCAGATACTCACCTAAGGAGAGGGAAGGCTCGGTCCTAATGGGCCTTCCCTCTCCTCTCCCGGTGCTCTCGATGCTGCGCTGGCTCCCCCATTCGCGTCTGCCGCCGCAGGGACTTCGGAGGTCTTCGGAAGCACTCGGGCCGCTCCATACTACGCACGCGCGAGTGCGTCATAGAGGGCGCTCGCGAAGGCTTCCGAAAGCTCCCTTTGGCATGTGGAAGTGGCAGTATTTGACCGAACTGGTCGAATACTGCCACGGGGGATCCTGCGCGGGATCGGGCACCGGGAGAGGAGTGGGAAGGCTCATTAGGACCGAGACTTCCCTCTCCTTAGGTGAGTATCTGACTTTTTTTTTTTTAAAAAACGGTAAACATTCACTTTAACAGTTATCAAAAACGATTATCCAGAGAGCACTGCATGTGTAAAAAAAATCAAAGTGAAGTTTCCAACTGTGCATCTCTAGAGTAAACAATATTAAAAAAAGAAAAAGCCTCTCAATGCACCAGTAGGGAAATATATACAATAATCTTTATTAATTGCTACAACATCCATAAATGCAGACATCAAACCAACGTTGATTCCGGTGATACCTTTAATTACTAACTGTACATGGTTTATTGCAAGCTTTCGAAACATTGTTTCTTCTTCAAGCATGATACAGAACTACAGTATATCACCAGAATGAGGGCCCGTTTCCACTTGTGCGAATCTGCATGCATTTCCTGCATGCAGATTCGCATAGACAATACAAGTGAATGGGACTGTTTCCACTTGTCAGGATTTCTGAGCGTTTTTCTGTGTAGAAAAAATCTGCACGGCAGAGCCATCAGAATTCGCATACCGCTATGCCATTCGCATACAATATATTTAATAGGGAATTTGCATGCGGTTTTGGTATGCAAATTTTCATGCGAATTCGCATGGAATCAATGAAAAAGCACACAGGCACTGCCATGGTTAAATTCGCATACATCGTCATCCATGCGAATTCGCATGAAAATTCGCATACACTCGCATGCGAAATTCGCAACCGCATGCAAATTTTTACCGCGGTGATTCGCACCGCACAAGTGGAAACAAGCCCTGAATGTTTGTTGGTTTGATGTCTGCGTTTCTGCTCCTCGACTAACATCGGACCACACTTCACTTACAATATCCATAAAAACAACAAATGAGACACAGAACAATTTAAAAAGTGGAGTGTATGTGTGTGTGTGTGTTCAAACCCACGAGCAGCCTTTTCTAAGCGCTAGTGGTTTGAGGAAGCTCTTGCTAATGCAATGCTATGGGGGATTTTTATAAAATCACATCGCTCAAGTGGTATCACACCCATAGCATTACATTAGCAAGAGCTTTTAAAATCACAAAGGGCTCTATTCATAAAAAATTTGTGGCGAAAAAACTCCTGGAGGGAAAATACCGCATCGGTATTTTAGACTTCTGGGTGATCATTCATAAAAATCTTGCCAGCTGCGATGCAAGTGCGGAGATCTCCCGCTGAAGGCTGGCGGTAAGCTGTCGGAAGGCATGCGGAAACACTTAAGCCTGCAGAGTCCCTCCGTGCGCTGCTCTCTCTGGGAGGTCTGTCCCATTCACTTGTATGTAATCCGCAGACTTCTCGCTACATCCGAGGAAGCGGTATTTCCCGTCTACATACCGCTTCCTCTAAACTTTATGAATAGCCATTTTGTTCCTTTTTTCTAGATAAATCTAGAAAAACACTGCAGAAGGCATAAATTTCTCGCTCTGCTGGGGGATTGAAGATTTTCATGCGGGAACAGCTTTTATGAATGCCCACTTTGCTAAATGGTCGGGAAAGTCCGCTGTTTTGTGCGCTAAAACTTGCGGTAACGTTTTATGAATAGAGCCTAATGTGCTCAGAAAAGCACTCCATGCCTAAAGGTACATACACACATCAGACTATAGTCTTTGGAAAATGAAAGATCACAGACCAATTTTACCCCCTTCCATGTAGTATGAGAGCCATACCTACACAGTCTATTCTATGGAGCTGAACTCCCCATCAGACAGAAATCTTTGCAAGATGCTGCACACAAAGATGCTGTAGACATTCAAAAGATCAGTATCTGCAAAAGATCTGATCCTGCAAAAGATCCGTTCCTGCAAAATGCATTCAAAGGGCTCTATTCATAAAAAATTTGTGGCGAAAATACTCGTGGAGGGAAAATACTGCATCGGTATTTTAGACTTCTGGGTGGGCATTCATGAAAATGTTGGCAGCTGCGATAGCAGAGCGGAGATCTCCCGCTGAAGGCTGGCGGTAAGCTGTCGGAAGGCATGCTTCAACACTTAACCTGCTGAGCGGTCTGGACGAGCTCAGCTCGTCCAACACCGCCAGAGGCTGCCGCTCAGGCCCTGCTGGGCCGATTTGCACCAAATAAAAAGCAGCACACACAGCCGGCACTTTGCCAGCCGCGTGTGCTGCCTGATCGCCGCTGCAGCGCGGCGATCCGCCGCGTGCAGCGGCGAAAGAGGGTCCCCCCAGCCGCCCGAGCCCAGCGTAGCCGGAACAAACAGTTCCGGCCAGCGCTAAGGGCTGGATCGGAGGCGGCTGACGTCAAGACGTCGGCTGACGTCAATGACGTCACTCCGCTCGTCGCCATGGCGACGAGGGAAGCGAAACACGGAGGGCCGCTCATTGCGGCCTTCCGTGTTATCTCTTGCCGCCGGAGGCGATCGGAAGATCGCCTCCGGAGCGCCCTCTAGTGGGCTTTCATGCAGCCAACTTTCAGTTGGCTGCATGAAATAGTTTTTTTTTTATTTAAAAAAACCCCTCCCGCAGCCACCCTGGCGATTTAATCAGAACGCCAGGGTGGTTAAAGAGATACTGTAGGGGGGGTCGGGGGAAAATGAGTTGAACTTACCCGGGGCTTCTAATGGTCCCCCGCAGACATCCTGTGCCCACGCAGCCACTCAACGATGCTCCTGCTCCGCCTCCAGTTCACTTCTGAAAACCACTACGCCTGCATTGCCATGTCCTCACACCCGCTGGCGTCACCAGGAGCGTACTGCGCAGGCCTAGTATGGTTAGTGCATGCGCAGTACGCTCCTGGTGATGTCAGCGGGAGCGAGGACACTGCAATGCAGGCGCAGTGGTTTTCAGACTTTAAAGTCTGAAATTCCAGAAGTGAACCAGAGGCGGGGCCGGAGCATTGGTGAGTGGCTGCGCGGGCACAGGATGTCTGTGGGTGACCATTAGAAGCCCCGGGTAAGTGCAACTAATTTTCCCCCGACCCTCTTACAGTGTTCCTTTAAGCCGGCAGAGTCCCTCCGTGCGCTGCTCTCTCTCGGAGGTCTGTCCCATTCACTTGTATGTAATCCGCAGGCTTCTCGCTACATCCGAGGAAGCTGTATTTCCCATCCACATACCGCTTCCTCTAATCTTTATGAATGGACATTTTGTTACTTTTTTCTAGATAAATCTAGAAAAACACTGCAGAAGGCGGAAATTTCTCGCTCTGCTGGGGGATTGTAGATTTTCATGCGGGAACAGCTTTTATGAATGCCCACTTTGCTAAATGGACGGGAAAGTCAGCTGTTTTGAGCGGAAAACTTGCGGGGAACGTTTTATGAATAGAGCCCATAGTCTATGATATCTGCAGATCATCAGACACACCTTGTTTAACAGACATTCATCTGCAGATCAGATCCATCAGGATGGATTTTCAGATCTGCAGATGATTGTCTGATCTGCTGATGAATGTCCATTAAACAAGGTGTGTATGATGATCTGCAGATCTCATAGACTATGGGTATCATTCATAAAGCATTTCCGCATGCGGAAATGCTTAACACCGGTGACATTCCCGACCACTCAGCATAAGCCCCATTCATAAAGGCTCTTTCCGCATGAAAAGGTGACAGAGCGATACATTTCCGCCTTGTGCGGAGTTTTTCTAGATTAATCTAGAAAAAGTAACAAACACATCCATTCATAAAGATTAGAGCAAGCGGTATCCGGAAGGAAAATACCGCTTGCTCGACAGTAGCGATAGGCGGGCGGAATACATATAAATGAATGGGAGGGACCTCCCAAGCAGCATCAGACAGAGCAGCGCAGGGAGGGAATCGGGCAGCTTTTAAGTTTCCGCATGTCTTCCGCCACGCTCCCGCCAGCTTCCTCCAGAAAACCTCCGCACTTCTTCCGCAACAGGCAGACTTCTTTATGAATGGCCACCCAGAAGTCTTAATTACCGGTTGCGGAGAAGAACGGTGTTTTCCCGCACTACCGACAGCCTGTTTATGAATGATACCCTATGAATGCAATTTGCAGGAATGGATCTTTGGCAGGAACAGATCTTTTGCAGATACTCATCTTTTGTGTCTGTACAGCATCTGTGTGTGCAGCATCTTGCAAGGATTTTTTTCTGATGGGGAGTTCAGCTCCATAGAAAAGACTGAAGGTATAACTCTCATACTACATGGAAGGGGGTAAAATTGGTCTGTGATCTTTCATTTTCCAAAGAGTGTGTGTCTGTGTCTGTGTCTGCATACTATATATACAAAACCAATACATTAAATTAAAAAAATACAATGCAAACTTCAGTGTCATAATAGTAAAGTGCATTGCGCAAAGATGTAAACAAATACTGTACATCAAACAGATGAATACTAGATGGAAAATATGTGGCTACAAGCACCACAAGGAAGCACACTTCTGTATTGTCAGAAAGCGTCACCTATGAATATCACAAATAACATAGATCTGAGCACAAGACTATGCAAAAGGTAAAAACCGCCATGATACCTGATAAACCGCCCCACTCCGAGCCACCGCAGCCTCCCCCAAGCTTGTAATACATCATGTTGGCAACCATGGTTCTCCTGCCACCCTTTCTCTGTGCTGACATACAGCCGGAGACATACTACCAACCTTGTGCTCTTTCAGTATGGCTACAGCCAGTCTCATCAATGCTTGTTATGGTGGTGTTAAAGCCTAATGGTGTGTACACTCAAACCTGGTACACACTTTAGATTACGATTGGCCAATTTTACCACCTCCATGTAGTATGAGGGTCAACAGATATTGAATATTATTAGAATATTGTGTAGGCAAACCCTCATACTACATGGAAGTGGTTAAACTGGTCAGTGATTGGCCAATCATAATTGAAAGTGTGTTCCAGGCTCTAAACTACATACCCAAAGGGGGATATGTATCCAAGTTCTGGGAGGACAACCACGCACGTCAGAGACGTTTCGGATGATGGAGCAACAAAACCACTGGCATCATGCCGTGCTCAGACCTTACTAAAGATCTGTCATAACAAACAATAACATTTCTATAGCGATTTTCTCCCATAGGACTCAAATCGCTTAGGCTCTCTCAGATTCAGTAATTGGTAGTAGGATGAAGTATTCACACAACAAAAGTTATATTTCTGCAAATGCCAAACTGAACTCGTGGGTTTTCAGTCTGGATTTAAACACATGCAGAGATGGAGCTGCCCTGATCTGCTGAGGTAAGGAGTTCCATAATTTAGGATCAGCATGACAGAAGGCTCTGAGACCAAAAGTTTCCAGGTGGACTCTGGGTATTACAAGATTATTAGAACCTGTGGATCTGAGATTGCAGTGATTGCTATGCAGCTACAGCATTTCTTTCAAGTATCCAGGGCCTAGATTATGTAGTGACTTAAATGTCAATAGGCTGATCCTCCACTTTATAGGTAGCCAGTGAAGGGAAGTGCAGAACCGGTGTTATGTAGCAGTGAGGGGGTTGGTTGGTTAACAGTCTGGCAGCAGTATTCTGTATCAGCTGTAGGCAGTACAAGTCCTTTTTGGAAGGCCGATGTAAAGAGCAGTACAATAGTGCAGTTGGGATGCAATGAAGGCATGAACTAAGGTTGCTTCTGGGGGGGATGAGGTGCTTGATTTTTGTGATGGTCTTCAGGTGAAAATAGGATGATGTCACCACAGCAGAGATGTGAGTTCTGAAGTTTAGATCCCCATCAATTAGAGCTCCCAGGCTACGCACATGATCAGAGCTGCGTAGATCTGTGCCTCCTATTTCCAGTGGTGAAGACTGCAAGTGAAGTTCTTTTGTTATCATGCACTGCCCTCCGATCAGAAGGATTTTAGTTTTATCTGCATTTAGTCTCAGCCAGTTGTCATTCATCCATTGCTGTAGTTCGCCTAAGCAGGCGTTTATAGTTGGAGTTGGGTCTGTCACACCGGGCTTGAAGGAAAGATATAGTTGGGTGTCGTCAGCATAGCAGTGGTATGTCATGCAGTGTTTTTGGATTATTTTTCCAAGCGGTAACATGTAAATCATGAAAAGCTGGCGAGAAAGGGTGGAGCCATGGGGCACCCCATACTTAAGTCATACAGAGGTGGACAGGAAGGGCCCCATATACACTTTTTGGGTTCTGCCATTCAAGAAGGATTTGAACCACTGGAGAACTATGCCATCAATGCCACAGTAACAGTATTCCTGTAGCCTATTTATTAAGATGTCATGGTTAACGGTATCAAAGGCTGCAGAAAGGTCTAGCAGTATCAAGATAGAGCACTGACCTCTGTCTCTTGCCATGAGCAGGTGTTTAGCAGTTGCAGTGCGGCGACTGTACCCACTCGCCAAAATCAGCACTGCATGCAGTGTCAAATTTAGAGAAAGGCTGATCCTGTACATTTTGTTGCTGTTTGCATGAAGCTTGAAATTGGATCTGGTACTTATCCGTTAGCCGGGCGCATCCGGCAGGTGGCGCTAATTACTATTCCCCCTCCAGGCCGCCATGGATAGTAGGGAAAGATGTAACTCTGGTGGAGTATTGTCGCCACCTAGAGGATGCGCCCGGCTAACGGATAAGTACCATGGATCGATTCAACTCAACAGCTAGGGCTAGTTCACACTATGGATGCACAACACGAAGGATTTTGCCACAATCTGCATTGGGATTCCCATTCAACAGAAGAAGAATCGCATTGCAATCGCCCCAAAGAGATGCATACAGCACATTTGTGAGTTATGCAAATCGCAAACGCTGCAGTGAGAATGATCGTATAGGGATATATTAGCTATAGGGCTTTGCTGATCTGAAAAGCGCCCAAGTGTTGACCAGACCTGAGGCCTCATTCACACCTAAAAACAAAAACGTAAAGACAAGCATTTTGTGTTTTTGTGTGCTGCTTGGTATAGGAAGTGAACTCTTTGACCCGGAAAAGAATAAATACATTGGGCTCTATTCATAAAACATTTGCGGTAAAAAAAATCTTGGCGGGAAAACACCGCACCGGTATTTTAGACTTTTGTGTGCTAATTCATAAAACAGTTTACACTTGCGATGAAAGGTCTGGGAATTCCCGCACTAAACTGGTGGTGCTGCTGAGTTGATACATTTTCTCTGTGCAGAGACAGCATTTTTTTAAAAAAAAACTGCCTCTCCTAGCTCTGAATCTTCTCTGAATCTGTCTATTAGTCTTTCTAAACAATCTATTTAATTGCGGCAGCTTAGAAGAACTTCAAGAAATGTTACACATGCAGGCTTTCTGATGTGAAATTTATCTGAAAACAGGTACCCAAGGGGTTAAAAAACACAGCCTGGGTATTCCGGGATGCCTTGTTTGCTCTGCTCTCACTGCTGCTGCCTGGGAGGTCTGTCTCCACTAGCTTGCCTGTTATCTTACCTGTTATCGCTGGCTTATCTCCTTTTCTAAACAGTCGGTATTCTCCGTTCCCATTCCGCTTGCTCTAATCTTTATGAATAGACATGTAGTGACGTGTTGTGATAATCACCATATAAGGCGGTAATTTCCCGCACTGCTCAGGAATGTCAGCTTTTCATGCCGAAACAGCTTTTATGAATGGACACTTTGCTAAATAGTCGGTAAAGTCAGCTGTTTTGAGCATTACCGCATGCAGGAATGCTTTATGAATAGAGGCCAATGTATTTATTCTTTAAAACGGAAACGCAATTGCCCCACAAAGCGATTTTGTGAGTGTTTAGCGCTCTTCCTATACCTTTCATTGAGGCGGAATTGCCTCAAAAATGGTACAGGCACCACTTTGTCAACCGCAAAGCTGGCACAACGTGCTGATATGAATCTTCTCATAGAAGGTTATTTGCACAAGTGTTTTGTGGGTGATTTTGAAAATCGCCTGCACTTGAAAAAAAACGTGAATGAGCCCTGAGGGCCATTACTGCATTTATGGCTACTGGACCCCTAGCACCTAGCAGCACACTGCTTCTTCACCTACATGCACTTCTGTGACAAACCACATCATGTGCTCTGAGGTATGGTGGATTATCCAATATACCATGAAAAGGTACAGCGCCTGACTTCTGCTTCATTTCTGCTTTATTGATTCAGCAACTGCATCTGACTGGTCCATTTTCAATATGCATGTGAACTGCAACTAAATTCACATTAAGTTGAAGAAAATGAAAATGCATTTAATTGATCATCTCTACTAATATCTAGAGATTAGTTGAGGTGCTGCTAAAGCCTGGTACACGCTTTCAATTATGATTGGCCAATCACTGACCAATTTTACCACCTCCCTGTATTATGAGTGTTAACAGATATTGAACTACTATACAACTATATACTATGAGCAGAATGTGCAGGTAAACCTTCTTAATATATGGAGGTAGTAAAATTGGTCAGTGATTGGCCAATCAATGTTGAAGGTGTGTACAGGCTTCAGGCCTCTTTTCCACGAACTGTTGATAGGCAGTGAAATGCCTCTCAAACTCTCACAACTGCTCACTGCTGCCTGGAAACTGCTTGTTGCTGCCTGGTAACTGCTGACTGCTGCCTGGTAACTGCTTGTTGAGCACACAGCTCATCAGTCCGTGGAAAAGAGGCCTAACTCTGGCTTGCTAGCTGATTTCATACAAATTGTATGCAGCGCCTGATTCTGGCAATCCAAATCAGCAGGCAGGGATGATCAATGAGCTGGAAATAATCTAGAGGGTAGGAACACACTAGGCAGTGCGGGAAAGTTAGCATTTTGCTGCATATACATTTGTGCGTTTTTAGCAGGTTTTCTGTGCATTTGCATTTTTGTTCTGCGCATGCATTTTTCTGGCGTTTTAATGCATTTGCAGTTTGCATATATAAATCGCATATGCATTTTGCATGCTTTTTTATGCAAATCACTAGGAAGTCAACAGGAAGCAGAAATACATCCTCAAACTTGTTTTTTGTTTTTTTTAAAGCATTAAAAAACGCACTAAACCTCTGCATCACCATTGACTTTTATTATGTGCCTGTTAGATGCGTTTTGGAAAAATATGCAGCAAGACCGGCTTTTTAAAAAAAACGCACATTGCAGAATGCAAACATATGCTTTTTTTCATGTGGCCCATTGACTTGCATTATGTGCCTTTTCGCAGCGTTTTCCGTGTGTTGTGTTTTTCTACCCTCTGTTAATACAGATTTATGCAGCCTGAAAATGAACTAGTCCAATGAAGCTGAGGTAGGATTCACTTATTGACCCATTCTCGAGCTGTATAAATATGCATACATTTTTGTATCGTTATTTGCATATCATTGACTATTCCTATCAGCAGGAAGTGCATTTGATTGGCCAGTTTCCAAGCTGCTTACAATCTGCATGAAGTTTGGAGGCAAGCTACAATGATTAGCCGTTGCCTGACCATCTGTATACAAACCACTGGGCTGGTTTTCAGGTATTTCATGAACTGTCCAGCATGTCAGGGGTTACTGCTGTCACTCTTCCTCATATCAGGTGTGGAGACTCTACTGAGGTCATGTGACTGGATCATGTAGGCTTGCAGGTTTGAACTTTGGCTGCAAGGTTCTTTTGTCTCCACTCATTAAGGCAGGGGCCACGCTTGCTAAAATCGCAACTGGTTTCCTGACCTGCACTGCAAAAACGCATGGAAATTCAAATAGTGCTTCCCAATGCACAATTACAGTGATGTGGTGGCAATAATGTGTATTTTGCTGCTGCCCTCAGCTGTCAATAGATTTCATGCTGTCTCAGGGCTGGAATCCTACAGAGCGGAGCAGTGCTTTTCAGCGCTGCTAGATTTGGGCGCAGCTGGCGCCTCCATAGACTACAATAGGAATCACTCCTATTGCAGCGCTCAGTGAGTAACGTCGGGTCCGTCAGAAGACTGAGCCGAGGTTGCTTAAAAAACACAATAATTCGGCCTCTAGCAATCGCTGGAAGCCGAATGATTTCATTCCCCCACTATCCATGTCGGCCTGGAGGGGGAATAGTAATTAAAACGGCCCGGACTTGTGCAGAAGCAGGATCAGCCATATACCGGCTGTATCTTGCGCCCAAGTCTACCAGCGCCGATTTCAAATGTACTCCCTGCAGAGTGCTTATTTGAGTATTTGGGGATTGTTTTAAATCATTGGCAATTTCCCTAAATACCCTGCCAATGTAAATGGATGGAACAAGTGCAACAGTAACGATTGTGATTAGCCAAATCACAATTGTGGGAGCATTTAAGCTCCAATGTAAAGAATATAAGTGCTGGCAATTTGTGTGATTTTTTTTTTTTTTAAATTGCTGCAAACTGTAAAAAAAATTGTCAGAATTTGAAACGACCAATCAGAACTGAAAAAGCAATCCCAATCGCTGGTAAAAAGCTTACACTTTTTAAAATCGCTGGAAAATGCTTGTGAAATTTCTTACAAAATGCAAAATAAAAATGCTAGCGATTACGATTGCCATTTGTGACTTGTAGTGGGTTCCAGGCCTCCATTTGCTGCGCTGCTGCTAATGTATCCCTATGGATAGATTCACACTGCAGCATTTGCGGTTTCGATCAATTGCAAATGTGAGGCACGTAGCGGTTTTTTTTTTGGGGGGGGGGGGGGGGTCACGTTGTGAGTCTTGTTTTATTGAATGGGAATCACAAACGCAAATCGCAAGATTTGGACTGCCGGATTCTGGACGCAAACGCGATCGTGGTAAAGTGCCCAATGTGAACTAGCCCTAATGATTGATCTGGCCATACATTGAATGATGTGTGGCACCTTTAATTGGGCTAATTTGAACAATGGGCTCTATTCTCAATCACACATGCGGTAAGAGATTTTTTACCGCTATATTACCGCATGTGATAAATTCCGCATTTTTTCCACATTCACTAAAAAATGTTCCGCATGTTTCCCGCATGCGGGAACAATGCGTAAATTTTTTTGGGAAACATGCGTAATTACATAGTTAACATGCGGAAACCATCTGGAAAAAAAGTTGCATAAAAAAACTTGTCCCAAAAAAAAAAAATTAAGTCCAGCAAACACGGCACTCAAGCCTCCAGACTCCATTTAAGTCAATGGGAAGCGAAATATATCACCAAGTACTAGTAGGTGATAAAAATTCGGTAGTTAATTCAGAAATAAGGTGCCTCTTTTTTTTTTTTTTTTTGTGTGAATTTTGATTTTTTTTTTTTGTGGAAACTACCGACTTTTGCGGACTTTTACAGCATTTTTTTACGCATGCGGGTAATTAATGCGTAACATTTTACGCATGCGGTAAATTTCATGTGGAAACATTTGTGAATGTCGATGTTTTTTTTTTTCTGTCGGGAATTTACCGCAAGTGCATTTCCGCATGCGGTAAATCATTGAGAATAGAGCCCATTGTGGTGTAGCGTGTAACCAACATTGGGCTCTATTCACAATGAGTTACCGCATGAGGTAATTTAGGTAGTGATAAATACCGACCAAAATATCTCCATTTTGACATTAACAATTTTTTTTCTCCCTAAATTACCTCTTGCGGTAAAAGTGTGGTAATTACCTCAAAATGTATCTCCAATTTGAGATTCTCAATTGAATAGTTGATGTTAATTAAGGATTTTTTTATCACCTACACATGGTAGGTGATGATTTTCACTTCTCTGCTGTTGGCCTTTAGGATGGAGCCTTTTGAGCTTTGTTTGCTTGAGTTTGTCAATTTTACGCAAAAGGCAGAGAAGACAGGTTTGTCTAATCCCAAGGCGCACTTTCAGACCTTGTACAGTCTTTTAGATGATTTTATAGATGCTGAGGAGGAAATTCCTTTCTGCTCTAATAGATAAGCAACAGCATAATAACCTTTAAGGGCTCGTTTCCACTATAGCGAATCCGCATGCGGGCACTGCACGCGGATTCGCATAGGCAATGTAAGTGGATGGGGCCGTTTCCACTTGTGCGGCTGCGGGAGCGTTTTTTGGTGCGGCAGAAATCTGCACGGCAGAGCCGTCAGATTTCGCGTGCAGAAGGAATGTGCGCGAATCGCCGCTAATGTATCTAATAGGGAAATCGCATGCGGGGTGACCATGCGTTTTTTTGCCGCAAAATCGCATGCGATTTCGCATAGGTATTAATGTTAATTTACACAGGCAGTGACATGGTTAAATTCGCATATACCTTACCTATGCGGAATCGCATGCGAAATCGCGGCAAAAACGCATGCAGAATCGCACCCGCATGCGATTTTGTCCGCGGTGGAATGCAGGCGATTCCGCACCGCACTAGTGGAAACGAGCCCTTACCCCCTTGGTGTTCTGATTCTTTCTGGATTTTAGGGTCTAAAAGCGGTGCAATCTTTTTGCACCCCTTCAGACCCTAAGGCTGCTTTCACAGTGGGACGTTACAGGCGCACGTTAGAGCAGCCTGTAAGGCCTGGAACCCACTGAAATCCGCAAACGCAAAACGCAACCGCTAGCGTTTTGTCTGAGCGGTTTGCAAGCGGATTCATGCGCGTTTTCGGTCGCGTTTTGCAACAGTGTATTTTTTTGCTCAGCGGTTGTGCAGCGTTTTGCATTTCGCGTTTTTTTCCTGATTGGTCCTGTGAATTATTTTTAATTTTGTTACAGTGTGCTGAACCGCAAAACGCTAGCAAAACCGCTCAGTTTAGGTTTTGCTGAGCGTTTCTGCTAGCATTTCAATACTTTACATTGAAGCGCTAACGCTCCCAAAATGCTGCAGGTCCTGCGTTTGCGTTTCTGGGAAACGCAAACGCTCCTGTGGAAGTTGCCCCATCCATTAACATCAGCTGAGCGTTTTGGCAAAACGCTAGCATATCGCAGTGCTGCCAAAATGCTCAAAAAAACGCTCTTGTGGGTTCCAGCCCTAATGCAGCCCACCGCACAGCAATGAAAAGTCATTGGGCTGTTCACAGTGCCCACGTTGAATAAATTAAATTGTAACGCTGCACGTCAAGTGAAAGTACTGCATGAAGTACGTTATACGCGGCTAAGCCACGTTAGACTGCACATGCTCAGTAATGTTAGAGGAGGAGGTCTCCCCTCCTCCTCCGCGGCCAGCCACATGGCTAATTAATATTCACTGCACTGTGTGACGTGCAGTGTTTACTTACTGGAGCGGCCGCTCTGTACAGCGATTGGCTGGCGGGGCCATGTGATGCGGATCACTAGATCTCCGCATAGCACAAAAAAGGCTCACCAAGAGCTGCATAACGCAGCTCTAGGTAGCGTCCTCCTCCAACACCACCAGGCGTTGCATTAGGGGCACGTTATGCGACCTATAATGTCCCCTAAAACGCAACGTCCTGGTGGGAAAGAGGCCTAAAACCTGGAAAAATCATGCTGCCAGGGAGATCTGCAGCAGTTCTGCAATCACTCACCTCCCTGGCTCCAGCGCTACAGTTATGCCTCCATCCTGCAGATGGCGCTGCAACTCTAAAGTGAAATTTCTGGTTGTCGTCATGACGACAGCCGGCAATCTCACCAGCAGGAAGCAGAGCCCCGGAGGAGAGGAAGAAGAATGGCGGCCGACGTCAGGATCCCCCGGGAGGTATGTAATAAAGTCCACTGCGCACTATACTCTGCATACAGCCTCCAGCGGCTGCCCCGAGCAGAGGTCGGGATTACTGCTCTTAGCTGCGGTTTTCCGCCCCGACTCTAGCTCGGGATTACCGCCAAGGAGGTTAAAGAAAAACATTTCTTTGTTAGGCCTAGTGCACACCAGAGCGGTTCGGCTTCGGTTTGCGATCCGCTTGCGGGTGCGGATCCGCTTGGGTAATGTATTTCAATGGGCTGGTGCACACCAGAGCGGGAGGCATTTTGTAGAAACGCATACTCTCGGGCTGCTGCAGATTTTGGATTGCGGAGGCGTTTGTGCCTTAATGTTAAGTATAGGAAAAACGCAAACCGCTCTGAAAAACGGCACTTCAGAGCGGTTTGCCAGGCGTTTTTTGTTACAGTAGCTGTTCAGTAACAGCTTTACTGTAACAATACATGAAATCTACTACACCAAAAAATGCTTCACAAAACCGCAAAATGCTAGCTGAAACGCTACAGAAAAAGAAGAAAAAGCGTTTCAAAATCTGCTAGCATTTTGCGGATCTGCTAGCGGTTTTTGGTGTGCACTGGGCCTGACAGCTGATACAAATCCAACAAAAAATCTCCAAATTACAAGTGACCACATTTATGTGCAGCCAGTTTCTGTATATTTAAATTTAATTTTATACAGCTAAATACTGCTTCACACGCGATACAATAAAATGATCCGATTTTACAGCAATTTGATAAAAACGTTTTTCAGAAAAATCTAAAGCTTTTTTTTAATTTGAGTGAGACCTCTGATCGGACTTCCTTTTGAGAAAAAAAATAAACCAGGGAATGTCAGATATTTTTTTTTTTTTTTGCAAGATTGTATTGTGTGTGTATGTGGTAATTTCGTAATGTAGAGCTGCAAGCAATTTTTTTTAGTTTTTTCACTTCTTTTTTTTTTTTTTTGGTAGAAATTATTGGTGGAAATTGATCAAACGTGTGTGGTAGTACATTAGTCAGATTTTTCAAATGTTACAATCAGGGCTCGTTTCCACTATAGCGGGCACTGCATGCCGATTTGCATACTCAATGTTAGTGGATGGGGCTGTTTCCACGTGTGCGGCGGCGTTTTTCGGTGCGGGAAAAATCTGCACGACAGGGTCGTCAGATTTCGCGTGCGGCAGGAATGCGGGCGAATCGCCGCTAATGCATTCAATAGGGAAATCGCATGCGGCTTTGTCATGCGGATTTCACCGCGATTTCGCATGTGATTTCGCATGAAAGGCAATGGAACTTTACACAGGCAGTGACATGGTTAAATTCGCCTGGCTCCTTGCCATGTGAAATCGCATGCGAAATCGCGGGTAAATCCGCATGGGGAAACGCAGCCGCATGCGATTTCTTAGCGGTGGAATCCAGGCGATTCCGCACCGCTACAGTGGAAACGAGCCCTCAATCAGAAAAATTTGATTGTAAATCTTGAAATGTAAAAAAGTGTATGGTGTGTATGGCCACCTTAAGGAAAACACTTCAGTACAAAGATGTTCCTGGGGAAATTATAAACATACCACTGTTAGCTTTGTTTTGATTATGCAGGGTGAGAGGGATTCCCATACTTTTTCATATAACTGTATATGCTATAATTAGACAACACTACACTGATATAATCAAAATGTGTTCAGCATTATCCAATGTAATCAATATGATGAAGTGCAAAATGATGCTAAATAAGCTCTGAATGGAAACCTGCTTGCATTTTTTTTTGGGTGCTATGTGTGTATGTAGTACTATACATTAATAGTAGTAAACATACAGTATGGAATGGCTTAAACTAATGTATCTTTTTCTCCCCACTTTTGCTACATATAGAGCATCATGGACCTGACCAGCCCATGTGTGACCACCAGCTCTCCAGGTAATCTTATGCTTGTGCTTTTACATAACTGTGATTAAAAAAATCTTTTTAAAGCCTGGAACACACATCCAATTTGGAATGGACAATTTTACCACGTCCATGTAGTATAAGAGCTTACCTACACACTGGGCTCTATTCACAATGTTTTTCCCTTATGTGGAAACCCACTTGCGGTAAATTTGCGGCCAAAATAAGACCATCTCGACATTCACAATTTTTCCCATGTTTTTTCCAAATGCGGAAAAAGTGTGAAATTTCTGCAAAAGTCAGTAATTTATGTCTGCAAAAAAACGATTTTTGCGATATCCCCCGCCTCACCACTTTTTTACGCTTTAGCCCTGCATGCAGAATACCTGCAGAAAAATTTTAGGGAATGTGGAAAAAATGCAGAAATTACCGCTTGTGGTAATTTTGTGTTAAAAAAATTCATTACCGCATGTGAGATTGTGAATAGAGTTTGCATGTGTGATTGTGAATATAGTCATAGTATTCAAGAGCTGTTGGCCCTCATGCTATATGGAGGTGGTAAAATTAGCTGTGATTGGCCATTGAAAAATAGGTGTGTGTATCAAGCTTAAAGGGAACCTAAACTGAGAGGGATATCGATGTTTCTTTTTAAACCATACCAGTTGCCTGGCAGCAGGGGTGCAGCTAAGGTTTTGGTGGCCCCAAGCAGTCCATAACTTGAGGCCCCCATCCACAAAAGAAGCACCGCTTCTAAAAAATGGATAGCCACACCCCAAAACAAAGCAGCGTGCGCAGCGGCGAAAACTGGGCCAAAACATAATGTGGGTGGAACCAAATACTAGCAGTTTCTAGGCTAAATTGCACCCAGGGCGAGGGCGTAAAATGCGCCCCCAACGTGGAGACCAGTATAGGTAGCCAGCTATAGATATCCCCCCCCCAGTATAGGTAGCCCATATAGTTGCCCCCAGGATAGGTAAGATAGGTAGGTGCCCCCATATAGGTTAAATAGGTATGTGCCTCCAATATAGGTAGCCAGTATATTTGTCCCAGTATAGGTTAGATAAGTATATGCCCCCAGGATAGGTTATATAGGTATATGTCCCCCAGTATAGGTTAGATAGGTATATGTCCCCCAGTATAGGTTAGATAGGTATATGTCCCCCAGTATAGGTTAGATAGGTACATGTCCCCCAGTATAGGTTACATTGGTATATGTCCCCCAGTATAGGTTACATTGGTATATGTCCCCCAGTATAGGTTACATTGGTATATGTCCCCCTGTATAGGTTACATTGGTATATGTCCCCCAGTATAGGTTACATTGGTATATGTCCCCCAGTATAGGTTACATTGGTATATGTCCCCCAGTATAGGTTACATTGGTATATGTCCCCCAGTATAGGTTACATTGGTATATGTCCCCCAGTATAGGTTACATTGGTATATGTCCCCCAGTATAGGTTACATTGGTATATGTCCCCCAGTATAGGTTACATTGGTATATGTCCCCCAGTATAGGTTACATTGGTATATGTCCCCCAGTATAGGTTACATTGGTATATGTCCCCCAGTATAGGCTACATTGGTATATGTCCCCCAGTATAGGCTACATTGGTATATGTCCCCCAGTATAGGCTACATTGGTATATGTCCCCCAGTATAGGCTACATTGGTATATGTCCCCCAGTATAGGCTACATTGGTATATGTCCCCCAGTATAGGCTACATTGGTATATGTCCCCCAGTATAGGTTACATTGGTATATGTCCCCCAGTATAGGTTACATTGGTATATGTCCCCCAGTATAGGTTACATCGGTATATGTCCCCCAGTATAGGTTACATCGGTATATGTCCCCCAGTATAGGTTACATCGGTATATGTCCCCCAGTATAGGTTACATCGGTATATGTCCCCCAGTATAGGTTAGATAGGTAGATGGCCCCACTCCCCACCTATAGCAAGGAGGGTGTGCGCAGCGGCAGGGAGAGAGAAGATTCCACTTATCTGCCTTCATCCTGCACGCAGCTTCTATCTTCAGCCTCTCCCGGGCGCGCGTCGCATCGGTAAGGGTTCCCCCTGTGATGACATGAGTTACGTCATCACAGGGGGCACTGTTACCGTAGCGACAGATGTCGGAGCAGGAAGTAGATAGAAGCTGTTAGGATCGAGGAAGGTAAGTTGAAACTTCTCTCTTCCCGCCGCTCCGCCTGGTGCCCGATGCCCACCCGCCGCCAGCAGCAGAGTGAGGTCCCCCGCACTGTGAGGCTCCAAGCGTGGGCTTCGCTTGCTTGTATGCTGGCGGCGCCACCGCCTGGCAGTACGGCTGGTCTCTTTAGCTGCAGTAGTGGCTGAATCACACACCTGAAACAAGCATGCAGCTAATCCAGTCTGACTTCATTCAGAGCTTATGATCTGCATTGCTTGTTCAGGGGCTGTGGCTGAAAGTATTACAGACACAGGATCAGCAGGAGAGTCAGGCAACTGGTATTATTTTAAAAAGAAAAATCCACATTCTTCTCAGTTCAGGTTCCCTTTAAAGCTCCATTCACACCTTATGGGTAGGAACACCCAGGGGCGTAGCAATAGGGGGTGCAGAGGTAGCGACCGCATCGGGGCCCTTGGGCCAGTGGGGCCCCAAAGGGCCCTCCCTCAACTGCAGTATTAGCTCTCTATTGGTCCTGTGCTCATAATAATCACTTCTATAGATACTTTGAATAGTAGTAATCATTAACAAGCTGTTCTCCATCCCCTTCTTGCACCTCTAACATTGTAGTTGCCATTGGCAGGTTTTGGTGTGCCGTTTCAATTGTTATGTATAGAGTGCTTGGGGGCCCCATTGTAAAACTTGCATCGGGGCCCACAGCTCCTTAGCTACGCCACTGGGAACACCCTAGGCAGAAACGATAGTGTTGCGGAAAATGCAGCAAAAACACACATAATGCAAGTCAATGGGCCGCATGAAAAAATTCATATGTTTGTGTTCTGTTTTTAAAGGCTACCCGAAGTGACATTAGACATGTGTATGTACAGTGCCTAGCTAGCACACAAATAACTATGCTGTGTTCCTTTTTTTCTTTCTCTGCCTGAAAGTGTTAAATATCAGGTATGTAAATGGTTGACTCAGTCGCAAACCGCAGCAGAACCGCTCTGGTGTGCACTAGGCCACAGAGCAAAACTGCTAGTATGAAGGTTCCCATTGAAAAATAATTACAGCGTGTTTTGATGTGATTATATTGTCCGTAGCAACGCAACAGACATAGGCCTTAGTTTTCTAATATGCAATATTTTTATTACTTTTTGAACCACCAGCAAGTAAGAAATACACAATATTTTTGATATACTTTTCCACTAACTTTGCTCCTTTTTTTTTTTTTTTTTTTTTTATTTTCTTTTCTTAACTCACTGGCCATACAATTCTATGGTCCTGTTCACAGTACTGCGCTGTAACTGATCGCGTTGCACTGATCACGTTCAACTCACTGCATGCAGGCTTTGTATTGAAGTCTATGTTCAGTCTCCATTGCAGCACACACACATTAAGGCCTGGAACCCACTACAAATCGCAAAGCGCATTCGCTAGTGTTTTTAGTGAACGATTTACTAGCAATTTATTGGGCGTTTTTCCGTCGATTTTTGGTAGCGATTTAAAAAAAAAAATTGTAAGCTTTTTGCCAGCGATTGTGATAGAATTAAAATTGCTAATCGCAAATCGCTGATTGGTCCTTTCAAATTAATTTTTTTTACAGTTTGCAGTAATTTAAAATCGCACACACATCGCTATGTGTAGCGATTCATGAGTGATTTGTCAGTGCTTCAATACATTACATTGAAGCACAAACACTCCCAAAATGCAGAATGTCCTGTGATTGCCATTTTGTTAATCACAATCACTACTGTGGAATTTCGTTATATTTACAGGTAGTCCCCGGTTAAAGAACGAGATGGGGACTGTAGCTTTGTTCTTAACTTGAATCCTTTCTTAAAGGGATACTGTAGGGGGGTCGGGAAAAAATGAGTTGAACTTACCCGGGGCTTCTAATGGTCCCCCACAGACATCCTGTGCCCACGCAGCTGCTCACCGATGCTCCGGCCCCGCCTCCAGTTCACTTCTGGAATTTCTGACTTTAAAGTCAGAAAACCACTGCGCTTGCGTTGCCGTGTCCTCGATCCCGCTGATGTCACCAGGAGCGTACTGCGCAGGCACAGACCATACTGGGCTTCTGCTATATACTCCTGGTGACATCGGCGGGAGCGAGGACACGGCAACGCAGGCGCAGTGGTTTTCTGACTTTAAAGTCAGAAATTCCAGAAGTGAACTGGAGGCGGGGCCGGAGCATCGGTGAGTGGCTGCGCGGGCACAGGATGTCTGCGGGGGACCATTAGAAGCCCTGGGTAAGTTCAGCTCATTTTCCCCCGACCCCCCCTACAGTATCCCTTTAAGTTGGGATGTTTAAGGCTGTTTTCACAGTGGGACGTTACAGGCGCACATTAGAGCAGCCTGTAACGCAGCCCACCGCACAGCAATGAAAAATCAATGGGCTGTTCACAGTGCCCACGTTGCGTTACTCAGTAACGCTGCGCCATAACAGAACGTACTGCATGCAGTACTTTATAAGCGGCAGAGCCACGTTAGACTGCTTGCACATGCGCTGTAATGTTGGGGAGGAGCGGAGAGCGGCCAAGCACATGACTAATTAATATTCACTGCACTCAGTGACGTGCAGTGTTTACTTCCTGGAGCGGCCGCTCTGTGCGGCGATTGGCCGGGCGGGACCACGTGATGCCGCATGCGTCCAAGAGTGCGCATCACGGACGCCAGAGTGAGCTGCACAACGCGGCTCACTCTGACGTCCACATTAGAGAGCACCAGGCGTTGCGTTTGGGGCACGTTATGCGACCATAACGTCCCCTAAAACGCAACGTCCTGGTGTGAAACCAGCCTTAATCTGCTTCTTCAAACTTCCCCCACGGAAATGACATTATCGCGACAGGATCAGGCCCTTCGTATTGGCAGGTCATTTGTAAGTCGGGCGTCTGTAAACCTGTATTTACATTGGCGGAGGGAAATCGCTAGTGATTTAAAGCATTCCCTAAATGCTAAAAAAAAACGCTGTAGTGGGTACCAGCCCTAATGTGTGTCATGAACTGTGAACCTAGTGTAAGGCCTAGAACCCACTAGCAGTATGGTACTAAGCCATTTCTAAGCGCTTGTGATTTAAAAAGCTCTTGCTAATGTAATGCTATGAGTGTAAGCCCACTTGAGCGATGTGATTTAAAAATCCCTCATAGCATTACATTAGCAAGAGCTTTTTTAAAATCACTAGTGCTTAGGAAAGGCTGCTAGTGCGTTTGTGCCTTAAAGAGAGTCTGAAGCGAGAATAAATCTCGCTTCAGACCTCATAGTTAGCAGGGGCATGTGTGCCCCTGCTAAACCGCCGCTATCGCGCCGCTAAACGGGGGTCCCTTCACCCCCAAATCCCCTCGGTGCAGCGGGGGAGCGCTTCCTGGTTGGGGCAGGGCTAACCGCCGCAGCCCTGCCCCACGCGCCTCTGTCAGCGCGTATCTCCGCCTCTCCCCGCCCCTCTGAGTCTTCCTTTGGGGGTGAAGGGACCCCCGTTTAGCGGCGCAATAGCTTCAGAGTCTCTTTAAGGGAGTGTTAGATTTTTTTCGGATAACTTTTTATGAAGATGTAGGGTAGATTAGCTGTATAATATTTCATAAAATAAAAACAGTTTTTTTTACTCATTTTGTTTTTATAATGGGGGGTGGGCGGAATGAGCAGGTGGTAAATTAATTAAATTTTTTCCAATGTTCATCAAATGTTAAAACCAATTAAAAAATTGATAGTAATTCTTGAATTGAAAAGATATTTGAAAAATGCTTGGTGTGGGATCACCTTCAAAGTGGCTACACACCATACAATGTTTCTGTTACAGCAATTTGATGAAAATGATCGGATGTAAAGAAAAATCTAAAGATTTTCTTTTTATTCGAAATCCGAATTTCCAATTTTTCTTGAAAATATATATTTTTGTAAATTGGATGTTTTGGAAAATTCAGACCAACTTTACCAAGAATTGTAGTGTGTGTTTGTGTGTGTGTGTGAGACGGATTGTCAAATTGTACTCAAGCTAAATAAATTGCATGTAAATCTTCAGTACATACCAAGCTTTATTGTTCGTATAAACAACAAAAAGGATAGAATTGGGAAAGTGTGTGTGTATACGTATGTTAAAAAAAATGGAATGGGTATATGGATATGTGAAAATAAATAATTAATATATGTTATTAAATAGATAAGTGAGTCTCATGCTTGGAATACACCATGAGGTTTTTCGGCAAATAGATGGCTCGATAATTTTCCACAGGTGCGATCTGATTTTGATCGTTTTTCTGATCAATTAAAAGTAAATCTGCCAAAAACTCATTGTGTATTCCCAGCGTTGGGCAGGATTTTATGTGCTGTAACTGTATTGTACTTAATTTAAGTCATAAACAGTAGCAAGCGAGGTCAGGTTAGCACACCGTGTTATCAATGCAGTGTTCGTTTATGGCATAAGTCAGCACAAGCTTGACAATAGTTTCGGGGGCAAAAAGGGCCCCCTTATTCAGAAGAGTGCAGACAAACAATATCACCTAGGGTACAATCACAAGTATATACAGTATAAAATAGTGGTGAATAATCACCCATGACCATCGACGAGGGATCCACCCTCCTCCTAACCCCTGCATCATCAATAAACAAACAATGTAAACCTGCAGTAATTATTCCATCTAATATGCATCAGGGTAATACATATACTTAATGAAAGTGCCTGCTCCCAGGTCAATTTAAGTCATAAAAAGGAACCAGTTACTGTTTGCAGTAAACAGTGGCGTACCTAGGGCATTTGACACCCGGTGCTGGGTATTAAAAAGACACCCCCCCCCCCCATAAAAAAAAACAAAAAACAGCAAATGTGGCATGCTAAACGTGACACGGAGGGTAATGCCAGGTGTAGGCTCGCTCCCCCCCCTAAAGTTGTCCTTAGTATAGTATAGTGGCACCAGTATAGCTAACAAAAAATGGGTGCGGTTATAACATGCGGCGCGCATTGCGCGCCGCGGCGAAAAATGGGCGTGGCCATGACCGGATGAGGGCAGAGCTAACTAATTTAAAGTGAACCCGGGATAAGAGTGATATGGAGGCTGCCATATTCATTTCCTTTTAAACAATAGGCAGCCCTGCTGATCTATTTGGCTGCAGTAGTGAACTGAATTACACCAGAAACAATCATGCAGCTAATCTTGTCAGTTCTGACAATATTGTCAGAAACCCCTGACCTGCTGCATGCTTATTCAGGGTCTATGGTTGAAAGAATTAGATGCAGAGGACCAGCACAGCAGCCAGGCAGCTGGTATTGCTTAAAAGGAGATAAATATTGCAGCCCAATATTATTCTCACCTCGGGTTCCCCTTAAAAGTGCAACACAAAGACAGTGGGCCTTTCCCCAGAAAATTCACATAATTGTTCAGGTTTTCTCAAGAAAATACACGTAATGTGAACAGATTTGACCAGAAAATAGTTCAATCATGTCGGCAGATTTGCCCAAAAAACACGTTCAATCATGTCGGCAGATTTGCCCAAAAAACACGTTCCATCATGTCGGCAGATTTGCCCAAAAAACACGTTCCATCATGTCGGCAGATTTGCCCAAAAAACACGTTCCATCATGTCGGCAGATTTGCCCAAAAAACACGTTCCATCATGTCGGCAGATTTGCCCAAAAAAAACGTTCCATCATGTCGGCAGATTTGCCCAAAAAACACGTTCCATCATGTCGGCAGATTTGCCCAGAAAATACATGCAATCATGTCGGCAGATTTGCCCAGAAAATACATGCAATCATGTCGGCAGATTTGCCCTGAAAATACATGCCAGTGTTCTCCCCAGAATTTTTTTCCAGCCGGGTGGCATGAAATAGTAGCCGGGTGGGGCGAGTTGAAAATGCAGGGCAACTGTGCTTACAGCATAGGAGGAGGTAAGGAGGTGAGCCGATGACAGCCGGGTGGTCACAAAATCTAGCCGGGTGGAGCACCCGGCTAAAAGAGCCTGGGGAGAACACTGCATGCAATCATGTCGGCAGATTTGCCCAGAGAATACATGCAATCATGTCGGCAGATTTGCCCAGAAAATACATGCAATCATGTCGGCAGATTTGCCCAGAAAATACATGCAATCATGTCGGCAGATTTGCCCAGAAAATACTTCAATCATGTAGCAGACCTGGCCAGAACAGTCGATACACCTGCTAATATAAATTAAATAAAAATGTACTCACCTGAAGCAGCAGCAGACCTCCTGTCCCGGCCTCCGTCCGGCGCGCAGCTCTCACGATCCTCTGCAGCCAGCCAGCAACTGAAACTCCCGCGCTGAGAGCAGGGCTACGGGAAAATGGCGCTCGAAGCCCTGCATTGCAGACTCAGTCTCCAGAGCAGGGCTTCGGACGCCATTTTACTGTAGCCCTGCTCTGCCGCTGTTGGAGCTGCTGCTGTCAGTGAACTGACACAGCGTCTATTAGACGCCGAAAATCAGTTCACGCTGGGGGTGCTTGGACAATATTAGGGGGTGCTTCAGCACCCAAACCACCCCCCTGGCACCGCCACTGCCCCAGTATAGCTAGTATAGTTGCCCCAGTATAGCATAGTGGCCCCAGTATAGTTTAGTGTAGCATAGTGGCCCCAGTGTAGCATAGTGGCCCCCAGTGGAGCATAGTGGCCCCCAGTGGAGCATAGTGGCCCCCAGTGGAGCATAGTGGCCCCCAGTGGAGCATAGTGGCCCCCAGTGGAGCATAGTGGCCCCCAGTGGAGCATAGGTGCCCCCAGTGGAGCATAGGTGCCCCCAGTGGAGCATAGGTGCCCCCAGTGGAGCATAGGTGCCCCCAGTGGAGCATAGGTGCCCCCAGTGGAGCATAGGTGCCCCCAGTTTAGCATAGTGGCCCCCAGTGGAGCATAGGTGCCCCCAGTGGAGCATAGGTGCCCCCAGTGGAGCATAGTGGCCCCCAGTGGAGCATAGTGGCCCCCAGAGCAGCATAGTGGCCCCCAGAGAAGCATAGTGGCCCCCAGTGTAGCATAGTGGCCCCCAGTGTAGCATAGTGGCCCCCAGTGTAGCATAGTGGCCCCCAGTGTAGCATAGTGGCCCCCAGTGTAGCATAGTGGCCCCCAGTGTAGCATAGGTGCCCCCAGTGTAGCATAGGTGCCCCCAGTGTAGCATAGTGGCCCCCAGTGTAGCATAGGTGCCCCCAGTGTAGCATAGGTGCCCCCAGTGTAGCATAGGTGCCCCCAGTGTAGCATAGTGGCCCCCAGTGTAGCATAGTGGCCCCCAGTGTAGCATAGGTGCCCCCAGTGTAGCATAGGTGCCCCCAGTGTAGCATAGGTGCCCCCAGTGTAGCATAGGTGCCCCCAGTGTAGCATAGGTGCCCCCAGTGTAGCATAGTGGCCCCCAGTGTAGCATAGGTGCCCCCGGTGTAGCATAGGTGCCCCCGGTGTAGCATAGTGGCCCCCGGTGTAGCATAGTGGCCCCCGGTGTAGCATAGTGGCCCCCAGTGTAGCATAGGTGCCCCCGGTATGAGGGAAGGTGGGGTGGCGGGGTCCCCTCCTTCCGGCGCTTCCCCCTCCTAATTAGCAGCAGCCAGCAGCTTAGCGAAGCGGGCGGGGAGGACTTACTCACCTGCTCCAGGCGATGGCGCATAACGTTATCCTCACGTGACGCTGGTCTCTCTGTCGCTCACTGTGCTTCCGCAAATCAGGAAGCACAGTGGGCGGTGGAGAAGGTGGAGACCAGCGTCAGGTGACGATGACGCTATGCGCCATCGCCTGGAACGCAGGAAGTAGGTGAGTAAGTCTTCTCCGCCCGCTCCTGCCCGCTCATCAAGCTGCTGCTAATTAGGAGGGGGAAGCGCCAGAAGGAGGGGACCCAGGTGAGGGAGGTGGGGGGTCCGGCCCCCCTCCCCGCCGCTTTCCCCGCCACCCCTCCTTTCCGGGTTGCTTCCCCCTCCTGTCCTGCCTGCACAGTGCACAGGCCTCTGTGGGAGGCCTTGGTGACACCCCCTGGGGCACCCGACACCCGGTGCGGGGCGCCCCATGCCGCCCTATGGTAGGAACGCCACTGGCAGTAAAAAACAAAAAAACAAAAGTGTTTTAACCACTTCAGGATCACAGGTTTTTTTTTTTTCCCAGTAAAAAACCTAAACAATTTTACACATTTCAGCGCTCCTCCCATTCATTCAGCGATAACTTTATTACTTATCACACTGAAATGATCTACAGTATATATTGTTTTTTTTCGCCACAAATTAGGTTTTCTTTGGGTGGTACTTTTTGCTAAAAATTATTTTATTTTATATGCATTGTAAAGGGAATAAGAAAGAATCATTATTTCTCAGTTTTCAGCCATTATAGTTTTAAAATAAAAAAAGTGCTTCGACACATGAAACCCACACGTTTTATTTGCCCAATTGTCCCTGTTGTTACATTTAAATTGTGTCCCTAGTACAATGTATGATGATGATGATGATATTTCTTCTGGAAATAAAAGAGCATTTTTTTCGTTTAGGGATTTTTAATACTAATTCACTAATTAGAAGACATTTTTTTTTTTTGAAAAATGAACAGTAATATACGTTCATGACATACATATTAGAAAAATCCCTAAGGTAACTATTTATGTAAAAAAAAAATTATGTAATTTTTTTTTCATTTATATCAAGTGCTTTGTTTCTGTAACTGTAGGTCAGGGTTGGAAGGGGTTAAAAATAGTAAAATAAACTAGTAATAAATGTTCTACAGTATAGTGGTATAATTAGGTGTAGTTTTACTTTTTAACCACAAGAAGGTGCTACTGATACCGTGTTTCTATTAAAGTGGACCCAAATTAAATACAAGATTTCAGACATAAAATCTATTTTCTAAATTATAATAATAAATGGCAGCCTTTTTTCAGCTGCATGATGACAAATATAACATAGTTTACATTTATTGGAAGAACCCCTCCCTTCCTTTCATATTGCTGGGACAAAATCCGGCAGACTGGTGGAGTAGATGGTGTCCAGCAAAGGAGGAATTGCTAATGGCTGCTACCTTTATAACCCTAGTTATAAAAAGAGAAGGGTGAAAAGCATGCACTGAAATGCTCATAGGCTTGAAGGAGTGTTTATTTATCTTTGTATGTGTCAGAGTGGTGCAACTAAATATTTTGAATTAAAAAAATGTTTGGTTTGGGTCCGTTTGAATAGAACTCGGAAGCATAGGGTCTGAGAGCTTGCCTCCAGTTATAAAGCTCTCGCAAGACACAGGAACGGTGATCGGGATTGAGAAGAGTAGATTCTCATATGATCACCACAGATGGAGGGGGCTGGCTGCGATGGTTGATCGAACGAAAACGGCGTGGGGATCGTGCACATGGCGGTAAGGTAACAGTAAGCATATCTACCCCCCCCCCCCCCCCTGATCCCCACATGAAGTATACAGGGGCATAGAGATGCGTACCAGGGATCCTAAAGTGGTTAAATGAATGATCAAATAAGATATTAATAGATGTGAAATGGTAAAAATGTCACAGTGGAAAAGGTAGTCCTGTTAAGAAGCACAAAGATCAAAAGTTGATTATTAAGTGAAAGCTGCTGGAGAGATACGAAGAGGGCTCACTTCTGCTGCATAGACTGGAGCCGACTGACGTCAGTGACGGGACCGGGTTTCCAAAGCTGCAGGCAGTGGAGGACAGCGGTGTGGGAGCCGTCCCAGCAAATGGGGCTGGAGGGAGCCCCAATTATGTATAAATCCTTTTTAATATTTTCAGCTCTGAGTCCCTTTTAAAGGACAACTGTAGTGAAAGGTTTATAGAGGCTGCTATATTTATTTTCTTTTTAAACAGTACCATTTGCCTGGCAGCCCTGCTGATCTATTTGCCTGCAGCAGGGTCTGAATCACACCAGAAACAAGCATGCAGCGAATCTTGTCAGATCTGACAATAATGTCAGAGACACCTGATCTGCTGCATGCTTGTTCAGGGTCTATGGCTAAAAGTATTAGAGGCAGAGGGTCAGCAGGACAAAGCCAGGCAACTGGTATTGTTTAAAAAGAAATAAATATGGCAGCCTCCGTATACCTCTCACTACAGTTGTCCTTTAAGCATGGGTAAGCAGATCAGCCCTGGCCGCTTAAAGTTTGCCCAGCCCTGCTCTAATAGAGATGCATGTCAAGAACCCTGACTTCAATAGCTACATACTTGGTCCAGGTCACTGACCAAAAACAACTGAAGCCAAAAGATCAGCTTTAACTGCCAAGCAAGCATTGGAGATTCTATTTTATTTTCTTGTTTGTGATCTGATAAGTAGTTTGTGTGAGTTGTGGTGTTTTGTTCATATTTTTTTTTCTTCTTTAATTTCTGTCCTTCCAGCCCGGCCACAGGCAGCTGTGTCTCCATTACCTAGTCGGTCAGACTTCGTGGATGTTAATTTAGACTCTCCTAGAGATGCATCAAATGCTGTGGTGGTGCAGGTGGAAATGGTTCCTCCTGCCAGGATTGGAAAACTTTTTGAACCTTTGCAGAACCCACTCGCTGTAAACCACAGTGGTGGCATTACTGCCCAGCCTTCATCAGGTGCCAAGGTGGCCCAGAATACTGAACTTCAAGCCAGACCCTCCCTGCTTGGCAGAAGATCAAAGAAGATAGAATCCAACCCAACAAGTGGTATTCATTTAAGTTCAGCACCGCCACCTCTGCTTAAGGACACTTCAATACCTCAGGTGGTAACTTCTCAGCCTGTTGTAGGAGCACCAACACAGAATATACAAGTACCAACCAAAAATGTGGGTCAGGAGGATCAGATAAATGCTGGCATGCTATGTAAGTTGACCTAAAAGTGCAGTTCCAAGTTCTGGTTAGAGCCCCTCTGAACCACTCAGTGAAGCTTGAAATTTGGTGAACTATGTTAATCTTTCAGTGTGTGTCTTTATATTGAAAGAATGTGAGCATTTGTCTTCAGTAACTGTTGCTAGCACAGCCATTTCCATTTTCTCCAAATACCAAGATAGACCAAGGGCAACAAGGCCTTTACCAAATAAACTAATAGGAACTTAAATCCTCTCTACTAGCAGCTCCTTAAAGTACACTATTAATATGGGATGGAGCGGGGGATTCTGCATAATAAACAGCTTAGGCTAAGCCTCAAAGGGAATGCCTGACTATATACCAATATACAGCAATATTCCAAATTGTTCTCATACAGCGCTTTGCAATTAACACTCAATTCAACAACTTAAGCTTATAGCTCCAGGCAAGAAAAATGTCCAATATTACTTGGAAACCCCTATGACTTCGTCATAAGTGTTAGATCTTTTGTACAATGTCCACCAGGCATGCGCTTCTGTTTAAAAATGAGTATGTTTCAGAGAAAATTCCATATGATTATCAGCAGCGCTTCCTCCACCATAAAGCGGTCACCCAAAGGAGTGCGACTCACCTCCTGTTATTGCTACGATTACAGTAGCTGATGCACCTCTGGGGCATTACATAGGCTCCCCTCGCCTTCACCCGCAATCCTTTGCACTTCACTTCCCAAGTCTTTTTTATCAGACAAACACCACGACCAGAGCTCATATATCGTGTCCACGGGCGATTACCTCAAACATGAAGCAAGAAGCCTCTCATTGCGCAAATATAGTTAAAACTTCTAAAAAGCTTTTATTCAAAATTTCCACTCACGTGTTCCTAGTTGACATTCAGGCTTTTGGAAATTTAGCAGCGGGTTCCACCCCGCGCGGTCTCCCGGGCTGACCGCCGCGTTGCGTCCCTGGTGCCGCTATCTCTCACTGGCCTCTGCCCCCTTACGTTATCGCTGCATCTGGCGTCCTTTACCCTGGAGAGGGGGGAACAAACTGAGAATATTATCTAGAAGGGAAACAGTGGATCTTTAAAATGGAAACATTGACACCAAAAGGAATGAATGTCGAAGTTGACATAAATTGCTTTATAGAGAATGGATAAGAATGAGGCGCACTGTGATGTAAAGAATATGTTGAGTATAAACAGAAAAGCAACAAGTAAACCTATTGTATGTAAATCAAACCCGAGAATGGTGATATATGCGGCATAGGGGGACATCCATGGGATGTTAAAACAACTACATCTTATATTTGTTTTATCCCTATTTTATACTGGGGGGCCCCTTAAGAGGGTGACCTTTAAGATAAGCCTGCGATGTAACACCTTAAATCATGGGTTTTATAAACCTCAATTAGGAACATTACCCAAGATAGCTGCATAGATGGTGAATTAGTATCTTATAAGCATTATATAAATTTGATATATTCCCAACTTCCTTTTTATGAAAGAGTAGTGTTATGGATTGCATATGGTTGTACTATTCTGTATACACTAAGTGTAAAAGGTCATGCAGCCTCCCGGGCTACAATATGGCCGCATACAGGATGAGGGACACAAAAAGAGCGGAACAAGTAGACCACGGGAGGAGGGGTTTTAGGAATTAAATAGCTACACGCTGACGGCAAGCCCCATCCCCTGAATGAGTCACAGGAAGTGATGAAACTAGTCGGGAGGAGTCTTGCCAAAAGTGTATGGAGACGCTAGGATGCCAGATGCGGTGATAACGTAAGGGGGCAGAGGCCAGTGAGAGATAGCGGCACCTGGGACGCAACGCGATGGTCAGCCCGGGAGACCGCGCGGGGTGGAACCCGCCGCTAAATTTCCAAAAGCCTGAATATCATCTATGAACACGTGAGTGGAAATTTTTATTAAAAGCTTTTTAGAAGTTTTAACTATATTTGCGCAATGAGAGGCTTCTTGCTTCATTTTTGGGGTAATTGCCTGTGGACACGATATGAGGTCTGGTCGTTGTGTTTGATAAAAGACTTGGGAAGTGAAGTGCAAAGGATTGCGGGTGAAGGCGAGGGGAGCCTATGTAATGCCCCAGAGGTGTATCAGCTACTGTAATCATAGCAATAACAGGAGGTGAGTCGCACTCCTTTGGGTGACCGCTTTATGGTGGAGGAAGCGCTGCTGATAATCATATTGAATATACAGCAGTAAATGGCATTTTAACTTTTAAGTGGGTATCATGAATAACTTACTGCATTCTGCTATATGTATGAGAGGCCTGCTGGAACCACCATCTTACTTCACTCTCCTCCGCAGCCTTCACCTTGTGTGGGGCATCCCTGGTTAGCCGAGAGGTGACAGTGTGTTTCCCAGCACCCAGGCATCCAGGTCAGCAACAGGTGAACAGATTAGCATGGTACAAAATCTTAAAATGTAAGCCAATACAGTAACAATCCAGGGGTCATACACTGTAGATCAGAATAACATGGCACCAGAGGATCAGGCAATATCAGGTCAAAAACAGTTCCAAGGTTGGTCCATGCAGCAATCCAATAACCAGGTTTAAAAGGCAAAGCAAGGTCATACACAGTATTACAAGTAATATTGCACTCAGCGGAGTAGCACAAGGCAGCTATCGCTATTACGGCAATGACACAGTGAACAGAGCAGTCTAAAATAGGCAGAGAGCATCATGGAATCGCAAATCTCATGATCTAATTGGCTGCTAAACAGAAATACTCATCGTGCCTGCAGTACCCCAGTTTGGCTACTAATTGCACCATCTGAGATCCTATGAAGAGGGGAACAGCTGTGCGCCTGTGTCCATACTGAGCTGTGCACGCAGAGACATGTGCATGGCTCCTGGGAACGTCGCGCCAGTCCAATCCAGAAGCTGGCTGCTCAGGCCAGCTCCCAGAGGATATGGAAGATGAGTCCCTTAAAATCTCATTACAGTGCCTCTTTGAGACAGACTGTTATTCCTCCCATGTCTGTACATGCAAGTCCACAATGCATCACTCCAGTGTTGATGGTGAAGCCAAGCAGAATTTTTTTCTTTTTCCATTTGTAGGCTAGGAATGCTGATTCATACCCCCCTGTACAAAAGGCTATATGTTCTAATACATCAATAATTCAGGGTGTAGGTCTTGACAAAGACATGATGGACTGCATGGCTCTGCCTACTGTTTTGAAGTTATTTGTGAATGCTTGCTTTTTGGATGTGATAACCTGCAGTCACTTTCTATTATTGTACGATCTCCAAATTTACCTTTTGTAGTCCTTATTTGAGGTTTATGCCACACTGTATACTTTTGTATACAAGATCACTTTAACTCAGTGAGACAGTTGCACTTAGAAATGGGTTCTTAACTTACCTTGCACAAGCAGAGAAGCAGTTGATTGCAATAAAGTGAAAAATAGAACAGTTTATTGTAGTAAAACGGAAAACAGCCAAAAACCGATATCTTCAGCTCTTGAAGTTCAGTAAACTTGTATTCCCTTGGTGATACGACACCAGGTGAAGCCACTTTAATATCACAGACCTTTGTGTTTAGGAAGAGCCTCTCCCTCTTGCTACTCTCTCTATTGGTGCCGACATGGTCTAGGGAGGGACAAGTTTCTCTACTCCTCCTCTATCCCTTTAGGTTCCTGTTTGAAGATGCCGAGAAACAAGGGGGGGAAATCATCTAAGCATGGCATGTCTTATGTTGGAAGTTCACCTAAACTTTGGGCACTAAACAAAATGTTAAGCTTTAGAGGGACTAAAATGAACATGTAGATCTAACAAGATGCTCGGGATCCCTTTTGCTATTGTAATGCTGTCACAGCACAGAAGTGGGAGAACATCACAGTAGCAGAACAGAGACCTAATCCACAGCTGTTGTACTGTTAACCCGCAGGTCTTTATGAATTGAAGCCATGGGTTTCGGTAAATTACCGAACGTCTACCACAACTGTGAAAATCTGTCTTAAATGCCAAATGTGCCATTTTAATGACCCTGTGTAAACTGCAAATATTAGAGAATTACGTAATGTTATAAAAAAAACAAAACAATATAACTGAAAATAAAAATATTACAATTTTTTTTGCTACTAATGTTCTAGTAATTATCCGTACTACGCAACCAATGCAATATATCATAAATATTTTTGTTCCGCTTCAGTGTCTCTTTAAGTGGCAATGGCCATTCTACCGGCTGTACTGAATGCCTGTAAGTGCAGGTGGTTATACAGATGTGATTGGCAAGATGTGAACACCCTATTGTCACCCTTTCATGTATCCCAGCTTTTACTGACTTCCTTTCAGTGCTCAATTCCAGAGGAAAAATAGTTTTGGATAGTGTGGAAAGGCGTTAGAACCTCTTTTTTGAATGTTTATTGCTTTCCTGTATCCTCAACTGTTGGATTGATTTTCCCACTTCCTGTCTGGACAGGAAATGATAGTATTAGTAAAAAAGACCCTTTTCCTCCATGCATAGTGGGAAAAATTAGATTCCTCAATGGGCTAACATTGTCTTTCATTATGCTGAAGTTTTAAAGGACCACTCCAGCAAAAAGGTAAGTGGTTAAATCTGACAGAACCGACAGGATTTGGACTAGTCCGTCAGATTTTAACTGCTTACCTTTTCACTGGAGTGGTTCTTTAGAGCCCTTCGACACTGAGTCAGTTAAATTAGCAGCCAAAAAGATATACCGTGCATTTCTGTAGTGTTGTTGCCATAAAGTGAGGCATACAGTATAATGAAAGTATGCCTCACTGCCACTGTAAACGCATGCGTTACTCTTGTGTCCCTCTTAAAAGCCAGAGATCGGGGCTTGGACAGCAAATCTTCTGGTTCTTAGACTTCACTCATTTTACCTTAGGTTGTGGGGAAACCATATTGGCTTCCAGTTAAACAGTGCCTCGCGCGTATTGTGTGTCATTAGAATGAGCTTGCCCACCGGCTATACATGCAGTAGGTAGATTCAAACTCGCGGTGTATAGTCTTAGCCATGTATAGTCCCAATACGGTAGTTTCAGTAGGAATAAAGCTTTATTAGCCACAAATTCCATACGGCACTTTACCACTTTCTCAAGATTTTAGAATAGTGTTATAATCAGAAAATTCAAATTCCCATAATTTGCTCCGGTAATGGTGATTGGTGGAATTGACAGAGGTGGGTGAGCATTATGTAAATAAGAATGTTCTGATTAGTAGAGGTGGGTGGAAAAAGCGTCTATCAGAAGGGTTAGCTGCAATTGGTGGATCTAGAAGGGGTTGTTTATATGTAAATCTCATGATTATCTCTAGGGTAGTGACCTTTGTATTACATTTAGAATGTTCATGTCATTCTAAGGTCGCTATTGAATTAAAGATAAAAACAAAAAATGTATATCCTATCATTATAAAAAAAAAAAAAAAGTTTTATCTATCCATGGATGGATGGATAGATAGGTTTCCTGCCACATCCCAAAAACACACAGATAAGTTAATTGGCTTTCCTCTAAATTGGCCCTAGACTTCAACACATACACTACATAATACATACATAGACATATGACTATGGTAGGGACTAGTTTGCGAGCCCCTCTGAGGGACAGTTAGTTACAAGACAATATACGGTACTCTGTACAGCACTGCGCAGTGTCTCAGCGCTATATAAATACTCAAATAAAATGAATAGATTCGATTATTGAAGTAACACTTCCAAGGAAATGAAGATGTCACTATAACTTTTGGAACATCTCACTAATCCATTTGTTTTGTGTTTACTAATCATTTGACTCTGAATTCCACATTCATTTTTATAGGTGTTAAATATTCATCTGCTCCACTTGAACCAGTTCCCACAACAACTGGCGAGCATTGTTTTGAAGATTTAGACAGCAGGTACGTACATTCTGTGGGTGTGTGTTAAGTCTCTGTCTTGCATACTGATACTGCCTATCCACTCCTGGTAGCCGGACCAGAGCTTCCATAGGGCAAACTGGGTAACTGCCTAAGGTGCCAGAGCTGGCTGTATACCCATCCCCCCCCCCTTCCCCCAGGTCATTCCTCTTAATTGTGGTTTCCCCCTGTTCTTCATTCAGATGTCTCTCCATCTCCACTGGCATCTCTGTCCTCGTGATCCACCAGCATGTTACAAAAATACATGTATACCTGTGGTAAATGGAGAAGAGGCTCCAATGGGGATGGAGATGGCACATTGAATATGCCTGCCAGTCAGGTGAGAATGCTCCGCTGTAAGCACTCTGCAGGGAATTTGTCCCTGCGAGGTAGGGGTGGGGGTAACTAATGCCACCTAACGCCTGCTACCTGGGCACGTGACTGCCTAATGCTGCTATGTTGGGAGGAGGGGGGGCAAAGGCCATCTAATGCAGCTATCTAGGGGGAGGGAGCAAAGATTGCCTAATGCTGCAATTCTTGTGGGTGAGGGGATACCTATGATAATAATGCTATATTGGTGGCTCAGGACCCCATTTTGTCTATAACTGGCCACGCCTTTTAGTACTGTGGGTTTTTGTTTTTAATTTTATATATTTTATACTTGTGTGCAGGTTTACTGGCATCACAGAAGCTGTAGCAAAACAAGCCTTCCTGGACTTTAGCAGAAGCAAGTGGCGCTACAGCACAGCGCCAGCCAGGGAGATGAACGTCCAGGAGCTGCAACATTTCAAAATTTACAGGGTGAGAGTTTATAGTATGTGGACAGGTAGAATGTGTGCTGAATGAATCTCAAAATCCTACTGGTAGGTTCATGGAGATCCCCCTCAAACATTTCCCTGCAATTTGGAATGGCTATTATGAGCAACCAGAGCAGCGTGCTGAAACCTGCAACTTTAAACTTGCACATTACTCAGAAACTAAATGAGCAGATTGCATTTGCCATGGACAAAATTATCAGATTGAATTGATCTGTATCTGAAAGAATAAAGCTGATAACGTTCTCTGCTTTGTTTGCTCATTGCCAAATTACAAGTCGGGTCTGGTGCAAACAAAGAGCGCTTCTAAGCGCGTTGAAAAGCGATTGGCTACTGTAACCCTACGAGAGTATTCTCACAGCAGCGTGTTGGTTTTTTTTTGTTTTTTTTTTTTAAATCTTAAGTAGGATTTTTTGGAGCAATTTAGCTTGAATGAATGTGCAAAAATGCTAATTAAAAATTGCTTTACAAAATCTGAATTTGCTTAGCGCTAGCGATTGCAGTAGCGATTTTGATGTGCACTAGGCCTAAAGCTGAGTACACACGTACGATAACGATCGTTCAAAAACGAACGATAACGACAATTGGACCGATAATCGTGCGCTCCAAATTTTCCAACGATCGTTTTTTGGGACGATAACGACCGTTATCGTTCAATCCGACCGATCCAACCCGGCGGATTTTTTCGAAAGATAATCGTTCAATCGTTGCAGTGTGTACAAAGATCGTCCGATAACGCATGTTCTTATTGCCTGTCATAACGTCACTTCCGTTTGCGCACGCATTTTTTAATCGTTCGTCGTTCAGTACTTTATACTTATATCGTTCACGTGTGTACACAATCGTTCATTACGAACGATCTTTTCCGTCTAATTTGAATATCGTGTAAACGTCACGAATCGTTCGTAACGAACGATCTTTATCGGACGTGTATACGAACCCTTAGTCTAATTTGTCCAGCAACCTGCAATGTTATCCATTGGCTTCTGTGAAATGGAACCTTGCCTTCCAGTGACTCTATACCAGTGTTTCTTGGGGTTGTGCTAGTTTTCTGGTGCGTTTAATATTTTACAGTAGAGATTATTTCAGTTTGCATACTTTTAAAATGCATTTCATTACTGCAGTAATGAAGAATTTCATGTTTTATTGATTTGAAATGTGTTCCCTTCTTAAAGAGAACCCGAGGTGGGTTTGAAGAATATTATCTGCATACAGAGGCTGGATCTGCCCATACAGCCCAGCCTCTGTTGCTATCCCAAACCCCCCTAAGCTCCCCCTGCACTCTGCAATCCCTCCATAAATCACAGCCACGCTGCTGACAAACAGCTTGTCAGAGCTGGCTGTGTTTATCTCTATAGTGTCAGTCTGCTGCTCTCCCCGCCTCCTGCAGAACTCCAGTCCCCGCCTGCATCCCTTCTCTCCCTGCTGATTGGAGGGAAGGGACGGGGGCAGGGACCGGAGCTATGCAGGAGGCGGGGGAGCAGCTGAGACTGACACTACAGATGTAAACACAGCCTCACAGCACGGCTGTGATTTATGAGGGATTGCAGAGTGCAGGGGGACCTTAGTGGGGTTTGGGATAGCAACAGAGGCTGGGCTGTATAGGCAGATCCAGCCTCTGTATGCAGATAACATTCTTTAAACACACCTCGGGTTCTCTTTAAGGTCAAATGATAGACGTTATGGAATGTCAACATACTTTCTGGGAATTAATAATAAAAAAATCCCTATTTTTCTTCTGGGAACAGCAACACCTGGAGAGAAATCAATATAATCATAATGTAACTGAACAAATGAGTACATAAATAAATACACTTAGCTATTTTTTTTTTTTTTTTAAACAAAGTATAGAATTTTTTTTTTAAGTGCATTTCTCATCTGAATAGTTTATTTTTAAATAAGGACAGTTTATAATAATAACTTTTTTTGCATTTGGTAGAGTACTACAGTATAATACTGTAAAAGCTAAACTTTAGAAACCTACCATTTTTAAATTATCATTTACTTATTTTATGGACATAGATATTGGGGATTGGTTTAATAATCAGAAGTCAAAATGTCTGCAAACATTTTATTCTAAGTAAGTCAAGAAAACATTGTTTACATCTTTAATCATAAACAATATGTCTGGCGTCCATGTCATGAGACGTTATTTACCACCGAAATTGTAAAAAAATGGGGTAAATGTGCGTAAAGGAAATTCCAGGAAATCGTACAATATTGAAATGTCAATAAAAATGTTAGATTTTTCTTTTTTTGTTTTGTTTTTAGTTTTTGTCTTTTCAACCAAAACCATCGAATGAAAGTTGAAAATAATCTTTTCTTTCGATAAAGAAAAATGAACGATTACTTTGTTTTGTTTTTTTTCCATAATCAAACTAAATGATCTAATAAAAAAAAAATGAAAAATTGCACCACATATGGTCACCTTTAGAGTTTACTCCCACATGTGGTCCTACTGAAGCAAAGAGAGAAAGGGTAACATGCATTTATATCTCTGGTGATTTTATAATAATTTTCTGCATTTTTAGGGTTTTGGTATTGGTAAACACTATTTTTCTGTCATTTTACTGTTCTAGAGGGAATGCACTCCACTATGCCCTATATCTTAATTTTAACACTCAGAGGCTGGATCCTCTGAGTGAGGCCTAGGTTCCACTGGACCATCTAGCATCCTGCTCAACGCACGCCCGCACTTGCATCGATGAGTGTATACATCCAAATCGCATAGCAGTGCAGCAGAATACTGCAGCAAGCCATCTTGAATCATATCGTAGTGCGATTAGTTAAGCAAGTCGTAGGAGGGATAGATGACGTTTCCATGCCCAACTTGCCTGTGGGGAAGCGCTGTAGGGTCATGTTCGGCCCTAGTGTAAACAGGCCCTTAGTAATCACATAAAGGTAAATACAGCTCAGGTTTCTAAAAGTAAAACTTATATGTATATTCAGCACTATATAAATACACAGTGTAGATAAAATGCCCAATAAGAGGCTCATCTCATTTTGTTACTGAAAGCTGCAGTGTGTCCCTCAGCAGAGAGGGAGCTAAGGGACAAAACCATTCCATAACTGTTGCAGTTTCTTCCACCATTGTTTATGTACAATGGTTTCTACAACATGCTGCAGAAAAAGTGTCAGTGCTATCTAAACCTATGATAATTCTTAGATGCACACAGCAGTTAAGAACTTTTATTTAATTAGCAGTATCCTATTTTTATATCTGCATATTCTATTTCCAGTTTATCCTGGAGACCTTCACAGAACATCGCTCCTGTGAATGGGTGACGGAGCCTTATATGGGTAAGAAGAGGGAAAATACCTTTTAGGTTACATGAATATTTTACAAATCGACATTTCCAAAAAGGATCTAAGGTATTCAATCTTTTTTTACTCTCTGCAGGCCAGGCAGCAGATACTTCAGCCACTAGAGCCACCATCCCACGGCCATGGGATATCCCAGTGGCGGTACCCATCATGTTCAAAGATGCTGTGCAGAAGATGGTGATGCCTCAGACCTCTGCTGTGCAGGTGCGGTACCACTGGAAGAAGGCAAAATACTGATGAGACCTGAAAGAGCAATATGAAAGGGAATGAGGGATGACGGGAATAAAAGAGCCAAAAAAGATGACTTATCAGATGTTTCCTGGTGGTCATGCTCAACCGGATATATAGCTAATCTGAAATAAACCTGCATGGCAGGAAATTCAGACTTCACTGGCTGCATGCCTGTTATGAGCTAATGGGCATGATTCACAAAACGTTTTCACCTGTTTTCACCTGTTTTCACCTTATTTATGTTACATTTTCAAGTTCCAAAAGAGCAAAAATATAATATAATTAAGACAAGAAAAGTAATAATGAAATGAAGTTTATCAGGAACAACTTGGGCCTAGTTCACATTATAAATCGCAAAAGCTAAACGCATTTGTGAACTCTTTTCAAAGCGATTTATCCAAGCGCTTTTGTGAGCGCTTTCGTTTGGCGATTAGCACTTTGTTTTACGCAATCAGGAAGTGAATGCTTTGACCTGGAAATGATTCTATCAAATGTTCTTTTTTACAAAAGCTCTCCCAAAATCGATTTTCCAAGCGCGTAGCGATTTTCCTATACCTTGCATTGAAGCGCTAATGCTCAGGAAATGGTGTAGGACCAGCATTTGCGCTTGGAAAGAAAGCTCATTGCTCATGTGAGAACATTCACACAGAGCAACATAGCACAATCGCTTAAAAAAAACGCTCTTAGTGTGAACAAGCCTTAACTTTGCATAATTGTTTTGCTTCTAAATGTGCTGAAAGGGTATTTTTATTAATTAAGTGATAAATAAGTCATTTGAGAAGTTTTGTGAATAGAGCTCAATGTCTCCGATAAGTGTTTTTACAGAGAACTACTTAAACGACAACTGAAGCAAGAGGGATATGGAGGCAGCCATATTTATTTCCTTTTAAACAATACCAGTTACTTTGTTATCCTGCTGATCCTCTGTCTCTAATACTTTTAAGCTGCGTACACACGCCATACCAGGTGCAACATGTGTATGTGCTGTTGGCAGACTGATAAGGCTGTTTCTGAATGATCTGCTCAGCGGATCGTTCAGAAACAGCCTTATCAGTCCGCCGATAGCGCGTACACACGCGCATACTGTCGGCTAAAGACCGCACAGCGGGAAGCCGTTGCATCTGGTATGCCGTGTGTACGAGGCTTTAGCCATAGACCTTGAATAAGCATGCAGTAGATCAGATCTTCCTGTTGTCAGATCTGATACAAGATTAGCTGCATGCTTTGTTTCTGGTGTTATGCAGACATTATTGCAGCCAAATAGATAAGCCGGGCTGCCAGCCAAGTGGTATTGTTTAAAAGGAAATAAACATGGCATCCTCCATAGTCTTCTCACTTCAACTGTCCTTTAAATTAAACCTGTGAGGAGAAAAAACTTGGATACTGAAACATTCATAGGCGTACCATGTCCTCCTCAACCCCATAGTTGCTACCTGGAATCCTCTCAGTGTGTGTTAGGTAACTGACTTACCGCTATACCACCAACAACACTACATGCTGAAGCCAGCCTAGCATGTACCATTGTGGTATACCCAAGAGAAAAATGTTCTCACTCTCACTCACTCTCACTTGATGCCATTGAACAGAATTTTCAGCTTGAAACCATCAACGGATACCGGCAGAATTTCACAGGCATTTTCGGAATTCCGCCAGATTGATAAAGCAATTCCGTTCCGACCGAACGGAATGAGCAATTTCCGCTTAAAAATTTCGTAAAATACAATTCCGCGGAAAGCGGTGACTATCCCTACTAGAGAGAGAGAGAGAGAGAGATGAATCTACCTCTTCAGACAACTGTTGAACACAAAAGGCCAGGCCATGCCTGGCTACAAATACTTAAGCATGCTACTTTTTCTCTTGGATTGATCATAATGGTACATGCTAGGCTGGCTTCAGTATGTAGTGTTGTTGGTGGTATAACGGTAAGTCAGTTACCTAACACACACTGATACCTGGGTTCAATTCCCAGTGATAGTGAGTTGGTTTTCGACATGCTACAAATCCTTAAGCATGCTACTTTTTCTCGTAGATTGATCATAATGGTACATACATGCTAGGCTGGCTTCAGTATGTAGTGTTGTTGGTGGTATAACGGTAAGTCAGTTACCTAACAACACACACTGATACCTGGGTTCAATTCCCAGCCATGGTATGTAAGCTGGCTTTTGAACAACTACAATTCCCTGGAAGATGAGACCCTTGGAAGAAGATGAGAGAGAGAGAGAGAGAGAGAGAGATTTTACGGAAAATTCCGCGGAAATAAAAAAAATGTCCGCGGAATTCTGTTTTAGGGGTTTAGTAATTGACCTAATTCCGGCCGGAATCGCGGAATTAAGAATTCCGCAGAATTCAGCAAGCATCCCTACCGACTGGCCTTACAAGGTTAAGCATGACCGATGTTGCATATGTATATTACAACATTAGGAAGTTTACTTAGATGGCAGCCTGTTTAGTTCAAACTGTCCATGAGCTGTTTGCATCATATGTTGTGACTATATGCTTCTGTGCCCGCTCATGGAGAGAAGGGTGGTTTGAAGAGTGCAGTTCCTCAAGAGGCAGCGTGAAAAGTTAAACTAGGAGCTACTTGATTGTACTTTGTAACACACTGTTTATATTTGCTTATTTTTTTTAATTTTTTTTTTTCAGGCATGTGCAAAGTGCAATGGCTTGGGAAGGAACATGTGTCTAAAGTGTCACGGCACAGGAAGAGTAAGTCTTTCTTTATTACTGGTCTTTTTATTTAAAGGAACATGTAGTCAGTGGCATGCTAATACAGTGCAGGCCGCCCGGGTGACAGGGAGAGAGGGGAGCCACCAAGGTAAGGCTTAGGCAGAGGCTTGCCTGTGCTCCCTGAGTGCCTCCTTTTTGTCAAAAACCTGAGTGGTTCTTGCCTTTTGCATCATCGCTAACTCAGTAAAAGATCAAGCCTTTAAAGCATTGCTATTATATAAAGCTATCATATAAATCCGGCGCAGTGGGGTCTGAACCCTCTATAACCATAGTTATAAATTAACGGTACGCCTTGAAATGAGTAGAACTCAGAGTACTCAGTATTTGATTTTATATAAAAAATTGTATTTGCTTATATAAAAAGTATGAACAGTGCCAAGTACTGTTTACTTCTAATAGTATTCTATCCGATCAGGCCTTTATAGCCGAGCAATCCTGAATCGTCTAAGTACATTTAAAAAAGAATTATAACAGTTGGGTAATGTAGAATAGGATCAAAAATGGTCTCTTCTGCATTGGTAGCTGTGAAACTTCTTGAAAAAATAGCATAAAAACAGCTTCTAAAAATGTCTTGCTAGCATCTTAAAGACAATCTGTAACGTCAAAACGTCCTCTGGGGGGTACTCAGCTCGGGTGGGGGAAGCCTCAGGATTCTAATGAGGCTTCCCACGCCGTCCTCTGTCCCTCAGGGGTCTCGCTGCAGCCCTCCGTACAAGATGACATCAATATTTACCTTCCCGGCTCCTGCGCAGGCGCTCTGTCGGCTCCTAAGTAGGCGGAAATACCCGATCGCTGTCGGGTCCAGTTTCCGGCGCCTGCGCAGCAGAGCGGACCCGACTGAGATCGGGTATTTAGGTCTACTTCGGAGCCGAAAGCAGCCACAGCGCCCCCGCTGGAGCAAGCAAAGGTAAATATTGAATTGACAGTCGGGTCTGTCGCCGGCTGTTCGGAGGGCTGCAGCGAGACCCCCGTGGGACAGAGGACGGCGTGGGAAGCCTAATTAGGATCCCGAGGCTTCCCCCACCCGAGGTGAGTACCCCCCAGGGGATGTTTTTGATGTTACAGAGTCACTTTAACAGAGCATAATGCTGAAAAATTAATAAAGTAAATCAACAGAATATTAAACACATTACCCCTTCTCTGTTATCTCTTCAGCATCTAGAGCCTCGTGTGGGACTGTAGCTTGTAGCTGAGTAGGTGTCTTTCAGGAGAGACCCTGTTTGGATGTTTCTGAACAGCTCTGAAACCACCTATTGTTATACATAGTGAATTCACTGTTCGCCTAATTTGGAATATTTCTAAAGCTCTGGTTCTAATTAGCTGAAAGTTCCATGTGTCAGTCTTTATCATGTTTTGAATATCTAAGCCATAATTCTTTTTTTTTTTTTTTTTAATTTATTTTATTTTTTTTTACAAAATATTTATTAAACTTATTTGTGGGAATTGACATTTGCAGTTAATTAAAAATGGGCATCACCAGCCATCTTGACCTGCTGATTGACTTAATTGCCCCAGACATTAGGACTTTTAAATATTAAACAATGTAATTCTATCTATCTTTTTATGACGCACTTCTGATATGTCTTTCTGCTAATTCGTTTGTAATGTGTCTGATCTTTTCCTGAAATGTAGTCGGTCATTTTGACCCAGTAAATCAGGTGGATCTGTAACTGAAAGTTTACAGCAATGTAATGCTTATTGAAGTATACAGGGCTTCAACCAATATACTCATTTAAATATAAAGCTTATTATATAATTCTTTTTAAAACAATCATATAAGATATAATAGCATAGTATAACTTAATCATTTAAAACCATTTTCCAGATAGATTTAATAAAGCTTATAAAAACCGCCAGGTGGCATCATTGTCCTAAATATAAAACAATAGAAAAAAAGCTTAAAAAGTTTGACATTCCAGAATCTTTGATAGGATATTCATAACCAAAATATTCAAAATGTTTCAAACTTTGCCTCCAGAATCCAGCATTTAAATATATTTAAAAGTTATACATTCTTATATGCAATTATAGTGTTTAACAATAATTATTTCTTTCTTTAGAAGGAATGTATTGATTATTAATAATATTTATACGTAAATATAACAAAGCATATATGCTTGCTGCAGTAACAAGACTTTTAAACTTCTTTTCAGTCTTCACACAATATGCGTGTCTATAACCTTGGCATTTCAGCAACACTTTTAACATAAACAAAATGTTCTAGCTTGTGTTATTAAAACAATTTTATGAGATTCGCTGTGAATATTTAAAGAAGTATTCTAACTTCACAGTTGTACGCTAAAATTTTGCATAGCACATTCAAACTTAAAACATATACATATGACAGCTTTTCCTGCATAAACAAACTACAAGAATTCAGACACCTTGTCCGGTGAAATGCAGAGCGCAGACCGCAGTGATCTAGCATAGTTACCTGTCTCGGGGGCCTCTGGGATCTGTCATCATCAATCTGTTGCACGGTCCCTTCTTTTCATCTCTATTGCACCCTCTAGTGGCGCCTCTCATTATTGCGATGCCGGAGGAGTCAACGGTGAAGAAGACTGATCCCAGCGGTGCCAAGACAGGTAACCCAATACTATCACACCGCTTTGCATACAGGAGGGGGGAGGCTGCCTTATACAAGGGGGGGGGGGCATCTGGCTATACTCGGGGACTGCCTAATACAAGGGAGAACATCTGACTACATGGGGGACTGCCTAATACAAGGGGGGACATCTGACTACACTAGGGGGTTGCAACAAACACAATTGCTAACTTCCAGCTATAGCTATGTCCTGCCTCTATGTGGCCAGCAGACGCCAGTCAGCCAATCAGGTGTACTGTCATACACCCTTTGCCTGCTGTACCAAATCTAGCAGGAATTACATAAATTAGCATTCAGGTGCGAGGCTTCGTTTGGATGCAATCGTGAATTGCATCGTTTACAGGGACGCCCTGTGTAGGCACATCTCCCACACGGCCCCCTCCCTAACCACTCACCTGTCAACCACCTCCTGGAAGCTGCAAAAAAGAAATTTAAAATTTACAAACACTGGTCCGCACGACAGCCGCGGGCCCCAGGTGTCTCTCACTAGCTGGGGCCCCCAAACCACCATGCGATACCCAGAGGGAAGTGTGGGCAAGCCCTGGACCTCTCACCTCCAGGGAACTCACCCCCACCACCTATAAATTGAATGCCAACTGCAACAAACACAATTGCTAACTTCCAGCTAGAGCAATGTCCTGCCTCTACACTAGGGGGTTGCCTAATACAAGGGAGAACATCTGACTACACTAGGGGGCTGCCTAATACAGGGGGGCGGCATCATTTAACATTGTTGCATTTGGCATTTTGGGGGCTCATAATTATTAAATGCTATTCATGAACAAAAAACAAAACAATGCAATGACAGGAAAATGTATATTTTTGTGTATGAGGAATGTTGTCTAATTACCTGTAAGGTCACTCTGCCCAACTGTGTGTTTTGGGAAGAAACTCTGCCCACTGCCTTTGAGTTAAACTGTTAGATTACTGCTTGTTCCACCCACATCCTGTCATGGCCATTTTTTTTGCAGCGGCACACTTTATGCACTGAACTCCTTCCTTTTCCCAAACATTTTGCCACAACACACTTGGTGTTTTAAAAGGAGGGAGGAGGGGTGTATCTGTAAATACAGGGAGTGCAGAATTATTAGGCAAATGAGTATTTTGACCACATCATCCTCTTTATGCATGTTGTCTTACTCCAAGCTGTATAGGCTCGAAAGCCTACTACCAATTAAGCATATTAGGTGATGTGCATCTCTGTAATGAGAAGGGGTGTGGTCTAATGACATCAACACCCTATATCAGGTGTGCATAATTATTAGGCAACTTCCTTTCCTTTGGCAAAATGGGTCAAAAGAAGGACTTGACAGGCTCAGAAAAGTCAAAAATAGTGAGATATCTTGCAGAGGGATGCAGCACTCCTTAAAATTGCAAAGCTTCTGAAGCGTGATCATCGAACAATCAAGCGTTTCATTCAAAATAGTCAACAGGGTCGCAAGAAGCGTGTGGAAAAACCAAGGCGCAAAATAACTGCCCATGAACTGAGAAAAGTCAAGCGTGCAGCTGCCAAGATGCCACTTGCCACCATTTTGGCCATATTTCAGAGCTGCAACATCACTGGAGTGCCCAAAAGCACAAGGTGTGCAATACTCAGAGACATGGCCAAGGTAAGAAAGGTTGAAAGACGACCACCACTGAACAAGACACACAAGCTGAAACGTCAAGACTGGGCCAAGAAATATCGCAAGACTGATTTTTCTAAGGTTTTATGGACTGATGAAATGAGAGCGAGTCTTGATGGGCCAGATGGATGGGCCCGTGGCTGGATTGGTAAAGGGCAGAGAGCTCCAGTCCGACTCAGATGCCAGCAAGGTGGAGGTGGAGTACTGGTTTGCGCTGGTATCATCAAAGATGAGCTTGTAAGGCCTTTTCGGGTTGAGGATGGAGTCGAGCTCAACTCCCAGTCCTACTGCCAGTTTATGGAAGACACCTTCTTCAAGCAGTGGTACAGGAAGAAGTCTGCATCCTTCAAGAAAAACATGATTTTCATGCAGGACAATGCTCCATCACACTCCTCCAAGTACTCCACAGCGTGGCTGGCAAGAAAGGGTATGATTGAAGAAAAACTAATGACATGGCCTCCTTGTTCACCAGATCTGAACCCCATTGAGAACCTGTGGTCCATCATAAAATGTGAGATTTACAAGGAGGGAAAACAGTACACCTCTCTGAACAGTGTCTGGGAGGCTGTGGTTGCTGCTGCACGCAATGTGGTGAACAGATCAAAACACTGACAGAATCCATGGATGGCAGGCTTTTGAGTGTCTTTGCAAAGGAAGGTGGCTATATTGGTCACTGATTTGTTTTTGTTTTGTTTTTGAATGTCAGAAATGTATATTTGTGAATGTTGAGATGTTATATTGGTTTCACTGGTAAAAATAAATAAATGAAATGGGTATATATTTGTTTTTTGTTAAGTTGCCTTATAATTATGCACAGTAATAGTCACCTGCACACACAGATATCCCCCTAAAATAGCTAAAACTAAAAACTACTTTCAAAAATATTCAGCTTTGATATTAATTAGTGTTTTGGGTTCATTGAGAACATGGTTGTTCAATAATAAAATTATTCCTCAAAAATAAAACTTGCCTAATAATTCTGCACTCCCTGTATTCTGCATTGGTAATGGTGTCATATACCCTACGTATACCACTGCATATAGTGCAAGAGTGCCATTTTTATTCCCTTAAATAGGAGCTTTAATCCAGGGTTCAACTTCATACCCCTTTTCCCGCAATGAATCTTTACCTGTTCTTGAATAGATCATCAGCAGGGTCTATGAGGTTGATATCATGGTGAAAACTCTCTCATAGTGTGATGTCATGACCATGGTCCTGACAGTTTGCTGTCTGTGAAGCTTGCTGCATTTCGAAAATAGAGGAAACTAAAAGGCGTAGAGTGACGATTTAGGGGTCTTCAGAAAGAGGAGAAAGAGAGCTTTAAGATGATATCCATCTTTCCATAGTTACATTGTATTACACAGGGCGACTTTTTCTGCTGAATGGAGCTGCTGACACTGGGGAAAGTGTCGTCCTGTGTAATACAAGTAACTATAGAAAGATGGATATCATTTTAAAGCTCTCTTTCTCCTCTTTCTGACGACTCCTAAATAGTCACCCTACGCCTTTTAGTTTTCTCTATTTTCGTGATCGAAATCGCGGCCGCTGCAATTTTTATCGCAAAAATAGCAAAAACTAAAAGGCGTAGGGTGGCGGTTTATATATCATTGGAAAGAGGAGAAAGAGAGCTTTAAAATGATATGCATCTTTCCATAGTTTCTGCACTGCTCGGAGTCCCTTTAATGTAATATTTTAACAAAAGTGCACACAAAATTGCTTTGCCAAGCACTTACACGATTCACGATTTTCCTAAAGCTTCCATTTAAGCGCAATCGCTCAGAAAATGGTGCAGAACCCACGTTTGCGATTGGAAAGAAGGCTTATCACTCACGTGAGAACTCACATTGGATTACATTACACAAGTGTTCTTAAAGCGCTTTTTAAAATGCTAGCTCTTTTCAAAAAGCTCAACGCGCTCATAGTGTAAGCAAGCCCTCAGTGTCTACTGCCTCTATTTTCCTGGAAGGTCTTCTGTAAAGCTCTGGAAAATATTTTATTAATCTAATACCCCCCCCTCCCCCCTCCCAATTATCTGAACACTAGACCGGCATTAAAGTGAACCTGGCATGAAAATAAACTTTGGAGGTAATAATTCTGTGTGTAACTTTCCCACACTTAAACCTCATTAAAAGCCTTCTCCTCACTATTTCTCAGTTATTTTAGCCACTATTTACTTTTCAGGAAACATGACTTATTTTTGCATAGATAACTCAAGTTAGTTTGTTCATTTTTTTTCTTTCTTTATTTTATTGTTTTAACTCTCACCATACTGGAAAACATGTACTGTTTTATCTCATATTCTGTTTATCTCATGTCACGTCACTTCAGGTACAATTTAAAAGGGAATGGTTTTATTTTTTTAGAAATCCTTTTTATTTCGATTGCAGCTTCACCTTGTGGTCTCCCAAGGACTAGCAGGCACCCTTTGACATTTTCACTAGGAACAATTTCACTAGAAACCAACTGCTCCATTGATTCGAATGGCAGATGGGTTAACAACTTGACCACATTTCCTCCCATGTCCTAATTAGGAGGGGTTGCGAGTGACAGCTCAGCCACACCCCCCCCCCCTCCTCCTAGACGAAAGCCCAGCTTAGCCAGGCCCGATGAGGGAACTATGAGAAGTGGTATTCACATGACTGGCTCTGCTAACTTTTTAATGAAAGAATTGTAAATAGCCTTATTTCAAACACACACTAGTATTGCATGTCGGGTGGGGGGGGGTTTATTTATGAGCCTTTTTGTTTTCATTGATGTCTTAAAGATTAATCATTTCACTTTCACTTTTTATCATTGTACCAATCAACACGGTTCTTTTAGCCTAATTTTAACATTTTTTTTTGTTCTTTTGTGTCTTCCCCTGCAGGCACAGTGCATGTGGTGTAATGGCACTGGACGTCGTATGCAGATGGAGATGTGTCAACACTGCTTTGGAAATGGTACAGAGAGGTAATTTCATACGAAAATAAACAAAATTTGGGGTTGTGCTCTTGCTACGATATCTCCTATCCCTTTTTTTTCCTTCCTTTTTCCCTACCTGTTTGTTTTATTTTCTTGTTTTGTATAAGAAAAAATCATGTAAATCAATAAAATTGATTGTTGTAGTTTTTATGCCAGTACTGTCTATAGATGCAGCTAGCAGATCCTATAGCATTTCACGCTGTGCCCTGTGAACCGATTAACAGGCAATTACAAAGCACTATAGTTACTGTACTAGAGGGAGTAGTAAGGAGAAATGGTAATGCTTCCATTTTCCATTATGGGGACTAGTGCAATGTAAGCTGCCATTATCCTATTGCTCTAGAGACTTTCCCAGGCTCAGCATTTGAGGCTCAGTGTTTCAGTGTACAACCCAGCAGAATGTAGTGGTTTGCAAATCGCCTATATAATTTTGGGAATAAGACAGCATGTTTAATGTTGAAACTGAGAAATTATGTTTTGTGTTTATCTTGTGAAAATTGCCAATCGCAAACGCAGTATGATGCAACTGCATTGTGTTTTTTTTTGTTGTTGTTTTTTTTTTGTTTTTGCTGAGGGTATCTTTACAGTTTACTGATTGGTTACCTAAAAAAACACAATGAAAATCGCATAGATTGCACTTGCACTTCTAAGGCAGCACTTAAAATCAGTCAATGCCCTTGCATTTTTCTAAAAACCCAACACACCACTGTGTACAAGCGCAGCACTTAAAATCAGTCAGTTCTATTACGTTTTTCTTAAAACACAATGCACCTCTGTGTAAAGGTCATCACAATTTTCAAAAGGCCCTGGGATTTTAAAAATGCATGCAGCTAATCCAGTCTGACTTCAGTCAGAGCACCTCATCTGTATGCTTGTTGAGGGGCTGTGGCTAAAAGTATTAGAGACACAGGATCAGCAGGGCTCCCTGGCAACTGGTATTATTTTAAAAGGAAAAATAAATATACTTCTCAGTTTAGGTTCCCTTTATGGCTGTAACTATCAGTGAGGGTTATGCTATACTCTGACCCAGTTTGAGCCGGTCGCGGCCCAGACTAAAGCTGTCACTTGCATACCTGATATTTAACTCTTTCAGGCAGAGAAAGAAAAAAAAGAACACATCCTAGTTATTTGTGTGCTTGGCATTGTACATACACATGTCTATCTCATCATGTCACATGTCACCTCGGTTGTCCTTTAAGTGAAAACAAAGTCTAATTGTATTCATCCTCCTACTTAAAAAAATGACTAGATATCCCACAGTTTTGTTATAAAACAGATTTATTGTTTTGTCCCAGCTCAATGTCCTTGTCCCTCTGTCTGAGTTCTCAAATATATGACCTACTGACATTTTGGTGGCAAAGAGAAAAGAAACAAAGTACCAAATATTAAGTTATTAAAACTAGCTATTCTGAATGTATCGCGCAGTTTGGTAAATGCATGTACAATATGTCATTTCAGTAATAATTCTTAGCAGAAAATGGCCATTGGTAACCTTCATGCATTTTCTCATTCACAGCTGTCGAATGTGTCAGAACATCAACCAGCAATGTGCCAGTTGCTCTGGGAAGGGGCGTGTCCTGACCTACATGCAGCTCACAGTCACGTGGTGCGTATGTCTTCCAGAGTGCAGACCTGCATAGCTTGCGGATGAGTAATTACAGAGCATAAAACTCCTGTGTGGCTGAGAAAGTAGGATAAGGGTGTGGCGTTGAAGAGACTGAAGTGAACAAAAATTGCTATTTTTACCTGGAAGTTCCCTTCAGTAGTCTCTCTAGATGTAAACCGCCGCATCCCCGCCGCAAAAAGAGGGGTTTAGACCCCCCCCCCCAAAATCCCGGGGCAAACATCCACGACCATCTTGGTTGTGGATTGTGCTGCCCTGAGAGGTAGAGCTTTCTGCTGTAGCTCTGCCTCTCCTGACATCAATCGCTGTGCGGATCTCTGCCTCTCCCCCGCCCCTTTCTGTGAAAGAAGAGTGAGAGGGGTGGAAAGAGGCGGAGATCCATGGCGATTGACATCAGTAGAGGCAGAGCTGCAGCTGAAAGCTCTGCCTCTTTCAGGAAGCGCTGTCCGGGATTTGGGGGTCTAAAGCCCTCGTTTTGCGGCGGGGATGCAGTGGTTTACATCTAATGAGTACTTAAGTGAACTAGAAGGTAAAAATAGCAATTTTGTTTCGCTTCAGTCTCTGTAAGTAGCTTGGCTATGCAGCTCTGGGAATAGATTAAAACAAACAGACTTTATTACATGTAGAATTTTGAAAGGCTCAGCAGACTATTAACAAATCAACCCCGATTCCCCTGAGGATTCCAGAGGGAGGATAAGTAACACTTTATTATGATGTTATCCATCACCCAAAGTGAATGCCCACACTGGGTGCTGGTTCAATGTCATCTGCATCAGTAAATACTAAATGCACTCATCAGAACATAGATTGGCAATTCAGGTTAGAGGCATACTACAATATCAATCTGTCACAATCGCCAGTTCCCTGTGGCACCTCCCAAAGCGGCAGGACCGCAATCTATGTACCAGCAAGCTTAGAGCAGGGTAGCAGACAACCACTGCTCACCCACATACAACAACATATTAAATAATTTTTCATCTTCTGCTTTACCTTTCCACTCGCTGTACTGTCAAAATTGTGAGCATTTTCTTTCTTGCTGGTGGCTTAAAATGCATTTTATTTATGTAAAATGATCACCAAGGAGAAAAAATGAACTGGATCAGGCTCAATATCTCTATGGCAATGCCAGGAGGTGAGTTGAACGAATATTGTAAATACTGCATTTTTATTTTTTTTTGGACTAAAAGATTCACTTTTTCTCCCCCAAATGTGGGGGAAAAAAGTCACTGCGTCTTGTAGTCCAAATGCAGAGAGTCCCTGACTTGTGAACGCCTGCCAATACGAACCTTCAACCCGCCGCAATGTTGGGTACTCACTGTACTGTGCCCATGCAGAGGTGGGCAAAGGGGGACACAGGGAGATACAAGGACACAGGGAGACACACAAGGTACAAGGGGGCATGAGGTACAAAGTGGGCATAATCCACAAAACTAGGTGTTGTCTGATGGTCAGGAGCAGCTTATAGTGCAAAAAATAAGGGTAATCAAAACAGGATACCATAAAATACTTTATCGTTTTAAGTATATGCAATATATATAGGACCTGCCTGTCAGTTGCTCCGCGTCTGCTGTTGCAAATGCTACGTGTTAACACTCAGACCCTAGTCAGATCCCAAAGTGTGCTAGAACCAGCTGGAGCTGGGGATCCACACTTAGCCAGATTCTGTTGATAGCTTAAAGAGTAATTGTCAGGCTGCAGAAGCTAATTTAAACCTCTATTCTCCTGTGTTAAACAGTTTAGAAGGAAGCTCAAAAGCCATTAGTGAAGATAAAAATCTCAGTTACCTTTGATGTGTGCTTATCAGCAAGTCTGTTATAGACCCATAAAGACGCAAGCCGCATACTAAACTGCAAAGCATTCTGGGGCCCTCCCCTCGGCTGCTAATGAGACGTTACAGAAGCTTGTAATCAGTCCAGCGTGTAGCACTGATAAATCTCGGGGCAGAGTACTCTGCAGGAGTCAGCTATTGTTCCTAGCCACATGGCTCATTAATATTCACTGCACACTGTGTTGTTCAAGTAGGAGCTTATCTGTGATCAGGAAGCAGGCAGGACATGACGACACATTTGACAGAAAAACATGGAGCCTGCCATGAGCTGTCAGGAGCATCTATCTCTGCATATACTATATACAAATTCTGTGAAATCCAAACGTGGACAGTGAAATGCATATGTAATGTAAGTACAGCCAATCTTTAGCTACTGATATATGTGTTTATTTTCTCTGAGACCTTATACCTAACAGCTCCTCTTTAAAGTACTAATTTAATTGTATTATTTGTTATGACCTTCTGCTAGCTTGACTACTCTTCTGCTTACTGATCCTGTACCTTTGCCTATCTGATATAGTTGCCGACTCTGCCTGAAACACTACTCTGATTTAGCTTTCTGTCTCTGTACCGTATCTGTCCGCTCGTTGCCAAATCTGCTTGTCTGACTCTCCTGTCCTCACCAGTGAGCCTAGTCACTGGTGAGGGATACTCTTAGTATCACCTGCTTCACAGGTGATTACTAGCTGCAGTACTATCTGAATCACCTGCTCCTCAGGTGGTCAGTAGCTGCAGTACAGTCTGAATCACCTGCTCCGCAGGTGGTCAGTAGCTGCAGTACAGTCTTTATCACCTGCTCCTCAGGTGAATAGTCACTACAGTACTATCCTCTCTACCTGCTCCTCAGGTGATAGTGGCTACACTACAGTCTGAATCACCCGCTCCTCGGGTGATCAGTACACTTGTTTGACATATTACTACCCGCTCCTCGGGTGAACTATCTCACTATGGTTTGCATCTCCAGCTTGCTGGAGTTTGTACTCCTGTGCTATATAGAGATATTCCTCTCTCCCAGCTCCTCTGGTAAAGCGAGTATCCCGATCATTACTGTTGCACCAAACACCTACCGTTACATTGGTTGTCCTGTCTCTGGCTATACTAATATTATTGGTGATTCTGCAGATCACACATAATCAGGTATAGCATCTGTATTATTGGTGATACTGCAGATCACCAATAATCAGAGAAGTCTGTTCTCGCTGACACCAATCGTTACATGGAGTTATTTTAAGGATTGAAGAGTTAACTTAGACGAGTTAACTTTAGGTTTGCCTGAGGTAAAATGTTTCCTGAATACGACATGCGTCATCACCATGGTGATCACTAGAAACATTATTAAAGATAGGAGATAAGCTTAGTGAATTGACGCCAATATCTAGCCACAGTAAATAAAAGGGAATAACTTAGTTTGCTTACGTTTCTGTCTGTTCTTGCCTTTAGGGTTACAGTGGATGCTGGGATCTTTTTAGTTCTTTGGAATTGGTCTTGTTTTAACCTTCCTGAGACTCCGTGTGTCCACTTTCTTGAGGCATCCGTCACACTTGGGAGAATTGCATGCATTTTGCCGCAATTCAAAATCGCATACAGAGGTGCACATAATGATGTCCTATGGAGCTGCCATGCTTTCAGGAGCCATCTATGATTTTGAACAGTTTTTTTTTTTTTTTATTTATTTATTTTTTTTTACTTTTCTGCACCTCACATGTGATTCCTCATAATTCACTAGCTACTGTGTAACAAAAAGCCTGCGTGCAGCAAAATGCTTGCTGGGAATCGTCTTTTTCCCACAGACACAAGTGTGATTACCTCTACTGAGATTTTAGAATTGGAAGCCCATGGCAATAATAATTGAACCCTTTTTATAGACTTGCAAACTGTTAGGGAGGGATTTCTGGCCCGAGGCTACGAGTATATCTTTCGGCATTGATTGATCTATCTATCTTTCTAAATATTTGTGTTACTTTCACTGACTTCCATTTACACATTTTATATCTGTGAAACTGTTCTATACTCATGTTCTCCTCCATGCAGATAAGAAACGCTAAATATTATTGCTTTTTGGGCTCTTAAATTATTTCTCCTTTTTATACTTGTCAGAATGTCATAATATAACCAGTACACTTTGCTAGGATTCATCTTTTATACACGTGTTGGTATTTTTGTTCATAACCCTAAAATAGGAATTCAGAATTTGTACCTATCCAAATATACAAAGCGAAAGCTTTAAAGTATTCTACACTATCAGATGTGTATTCAAGAGGTCTGTTGTCTGGCTAGCTTGACTAGTGCATGTCTGCTAGGAAAAGAGTGCTTAGAAGCTGAAGTATATAAGGTACAGTATTTATTATTTTGTGACTTGGGTGTAAAAGACCTGGTTTACGCCCAAAGAATATACTTGATGTTTTTCTGAGATTAAGGGGAGACTCGGCACACTGGCTTTCTGTATGTTGAGGTGGAACTTTGAGGCGACTGTACAGCACTCTGCTCACAAACGGTCCCCTCTTGCATCATCCAACATTCAGTGTGTGCGTACCTTAAGTCCTGTTTTGGGGTTGTCCGTATATTTTTGGGAATGTGGCAAGACTAGCAGGACATGCATCAACTGTGCATGTTTTACAGAAAACCACAAAAATTTACAGGTGAGGTAATTTGTGTCTCAGAAGAGCTAATTAAATACCTTTTGTGGACTCCCACAAATCGTGCAGTGTTGGTGGTACTTGAGGACAGGGTTGGGAAGCCCTGGGCTAGAGTACTTGGAGGAAACCCACAAAACTCCGTACAGACAGTGTGCTGGTTTAGTTTTGCGCTTGAGACATTCAACGCAAGTAAGTAACCCACAGGTTTTGTCATATCTACAGCCCTAGAATAGGGTGATTCTAATTAACATTTCCTGGTAGGAACCCTTTGCAATGGCTGGAAGAAGATTACTAGTTTGAAGCCCTTGACTTGGATAGGAGGGCAATTTTTTTTTTTAATGAGAATGTCATTTTAGTGGAGACATTTTTGGAAAGTGAAGATCGAGAATATGATGGCATCTTTGTTGTTTACTTGCAGGAAGAATAATATATATCAGTTCATAACTGATCACAACTCAGAATTTTCTAATGAGCTCTTCAAGGAGGTCAGAGGTGAGAGCATCTTCACGGATGAACAATCTACAGTGAGTGATCTTCTTACCTTTTTTTGTTCATTTTTTTGTTTTAAATGCTGTGTGGAAGGGACAGTACCTCTGCCAGACTTTTGTTGTTGTGTGATGCTGTCACATCCTGCCTAGGTGACAACTGACAGGAAGAGAGGAGAGTTTTACTTTATGACATTTGCTGAAACAGTCAAGGATGAGTATCCCAATCGGGCACCTGCTACGTCAATCATGTTAAAGATATTTCCCCTCCTCTACCTATTGAATTGTAGGGACATAAAATGTATGGAAAGATCTACAGCGGAGGCACAAATGGCAATACAAACACACAGTATTCGTATATGAAAAAGAGCAATGTTTTCCTCAAAAATAGTTAAATCTGGAACAGAGGGCCAATTACAACAAATGTTATACCTAGGCTTGAACAACATATGTAGGTTTAAATCTTAACTTTCAATATATACAGGATTTGTCAAAAAAAATTAAAATAAAATAAAGTTCAGAAATATATTTATGCACTGCTAGGTCCAGGACCTTGCAGGATGTCCCAAGAGTACTGTACTCCGCAAATGATATTCCACAGTTCTAATTTGACTGTCATCACATGTTATTACGACAATCCCGGCTCACTGCTTGCACTCTACCTCTGTAGAATAGATTTTCTTTGACGGCTAGTTCACTGTGCTTAGTTGCTTTGCAGAATAATTCTGCATGTCAACTCACTGCCCATAAAATTCTATAGCCCTGTTCACAGTACTGTGTTGTAAATGATCACTTTATTCTAACTTGCTGCATGCAGGCTTTGTACTAAAGTCTTTGTCCAGTCTCCATTGTAGTTCACACTCATAACGTGTTATGCAACTGACCACTGAGAACCTATCTTGACTGAGATGCACGTTGAGCTTTGTTCTGAACTGTGATGTATATGTTTTTATTACATGTGTCACTATCCTGTTCCTTTTAAGACAAATGCACATGAATAAAAAAGTTATTTTATACCAGTCACGGAACAGCCGTGAGACCAGAAAATGCAATCGGTTTACTGCATCGATTGCCATTGACGTGCCAGATCCGAATCTTATGTGTGTGGATTCCAGGCAGTCAAGCCTGGGGGTCTCTGTTGTTTTCATAGGTGTTAGCATAGTTCTTTTCAAGAGAGCCAAGTATGCTCTCTGATGAGGCCTGTGTAGTTAATTAACTGGATCAAAAGAATCCCTTTCCTTGCCAGTGACACTGAGGTGTGACAGCTCCAGCAGTAAGCCCCCAAATGGCAAGTGTTACTGCCTTTTGAGGAGACAGGATAAACTCAGCATGAGACCAGACTGCCTGACTCCGTCAGAAGCAGAGATTAAATGAATGCTGTATATGAGTTTTTGCCTATTTACGGAATATATTATCCAGGATAGTTATGAGGGGCAAGGGGTACACTACAACCAAGTTATTAAACTTCTCAGGAACTGGACCCTCTACCCTAATCAAGTCTGATGTCATAGGAATTGTCAAATCTGAGGAATATTAATCTATCAGCGCAAATGTGGCATTTATCGGTTTTGAATTACAGCGTTTTATAAGTTTTTAAACCTAAATCTCTCTCTGAGGGAATGAACTGTGATTGGTTTGTGAACTGGAGGGGGCTGGCTTTGTTCTACCCCCAAAACTGGCTTCCATAAAACCAGGGTGCATACAGGGAGGGGCAGTCCTCCAAATCCCATCTTCACGAGAGCATGCTGCTGCTAGACAGAGGACCATGTGGTTAGCAGCAGCCATCCTGTCTGAACTTTGCTCCTGAACTGAAACAAAGGAACTTTACGAGTTTTCCCAGAAAGGACATATTTCCATGAACTTCCATGAAGTATTTTCTCCCTTTTCATTTTTTTTACTGCGCTACTAATGTTTCTATAATTGTTGATTTTAATGATTTTCTGTATATATTATTTATATTGCATTTTTAATAAATTACGCTAACATCATTTATTTGTTTGGCTACACCTATTATTCAGCAACACAAAACTGAACCCTGGCTTCTGAAGAGTCGCTACTATTGTTGATGGCTAGATAAAATAGTGTGTTTAACCGTTTTCTATTTGCAGGTCAAGAGTCAGCCAGTCAGTGGGTTCCTCTGTCCCATGGTAACAGAGGTGGTGGCAGTTACACCCTGAAATAGTGTGTAATTTGTATTACCGTAACTCTCAGGCTCCCTTCTAGTCGGTCTGCTGCCAAAAGTCCAGCGGTTTGTGCGCACCGATTGCGACCACAGATTGCATGGCCTGTGTGCTGAAACCAATTGGAAGGCATTGTGCGGTCCGGCCACTAGGGGGCGGGTGACAATACCTACATATGATGTTCAAGCTTAGTTAAAACCCCCTTTGTTCTTTTGCTGTTCCATATTTAGCTATAAAAACAGGTGAAAAAAAGGAAGGGTCAATTCCCTGAAAGATTTACTAAGCATAAGGAATAATTCCTTAGCATTTAAACTTTGATAAAACTTATGAGCAAACTCCTGGTGAACCAGAACTCCTAGGAGTGTGTAAGGAGCTACAAAGGACCAAAAATCCCTCTGACTAAACTGTTAAAGGGGCACTTAAGCCAACTGAAAAAAAAAGAGTTTTATTCACCTGGGGCTTCTACCAGCCCCCTGCAGCTGTCCGGTGCCCACGTAGACTCGCTCCAATGCTTCTGGCCCCGCCGGCAGCCACTTGCGGTTTCGGCGACAGGCCGGGAACGAGAGTGATTCTTCGCGTTCCTGACCGTAATAGCGCCCTCTATGCTGCTATATGCTATAGCAGCATAAAGGGCGCTATTACGGCCAGGAACGCGAAGAATCACTCGCGTTCCCGGCCTGTCAGCTCCTGCCGCCGAAACCAGAAGTGGCTGCCGACGGGGCCAGGAGCATCGGAGTGAGTCTACGTGGGCACCGGACAGCTGCAGGGGGCTGGTAGAAGCCCCAGGTAAGTAAACTCATTTTTTTCAATTGGCTTAAGTGTCCCTTTAACAGTTTAGCCAGAGGGCTTTTTGGTCCTTTGTAGCTCCTTACACACTCCTAGGAGTTCTGGTTCACATGAACTTGCTGGGTAATCTGTAACTTTGGGTGTTTCAAGTACTACTCCATAGAGCAGAAGTAGTCTGTATGTATGTTGGATTATTGTGGCTTTGTACAATTAACCAGCTGACCCACCATTCCAGCGGTTCTGAAAGTGTGGTCAGCTCACAGGGACAACAAAGGACGATTTACATATTTGGCAGGGTTGCATCCTGGGAGACATCATTTGCTCACTCCAACCTGAATTATCGCAAATACCTTCTGTTTTCAGAAGGTAAATATTGTTTAATTTATGAATGAAGGGTCCCAATATAAAAGAGAAGTAGAATATACACTGTGTAAAATACAAACATCCAAAAATAAATGATAAACTTTATTAAATATGTGAAGTGTCGCCCTGGTGTAAAACTGGTAAAATTCTGGAAGGATAAAAAGGGGAAGAGAGAATTGGTTTCAAGCATTGATGGACTATTTCCCCACTTAGGTGTCTTCCATAATGGAATTCCCAGACCAGACCATTATTCGGGCTTCCCAGAATGCTTTGGAGCAGCACCGGACTCAGTTTTCTGCATCGTGCCGTGTTTTGAGACAGGTAATTGTTCTTAACCTTAGACTTCGCCATTACTGTTCTCAGTGTTGGCAACACATTTCTATTACATTGGCTGTAAATTATAGTGGAACGCTTCTCCTCTGACCATTTATTAAGTAGAATGTCCAATGTGACCTTTATTGTGCGCAGCAAGTCTCTTGCAGTTTTTATTTTTTTTAAATGCGATGACCTAATCTGTGGAAGAAGCTGATGCTTTGCTAACATTATTGTGCTAATCAGAAGCAAGGAGGGGCTGTGCATGTACCTGAGAGGATCATGGCCTACAGTTCTAGAAGTCTTAGCTAGGAGTGACTCTTGTAGGAACTCCATACCAGGGATGATCAATGAAATGCAAGTAATTTCTCCTAGTATTCAAATTCCATGTAAATGTTATGCAGCTTGAACTTGGAACAATAACCATTGTTATTCATTACGCCAACATATTACGCAGCACTGCACAATAGATAAATAGGTTAACCTACAAGGTGGGACATACAAAGAGCTCACAAGAAAACAAGACCATGCAGCATACCTCCCAACTTTTTGCGAACAGAAAGAGGGACACTTGAGCCACACTTCTAACCATGCCCCATGGCACACCCCTAGTTAGACATACCATAAATATTTCACCAGAAAAATGTTGCTTTATAATTCAAACCTTACTGATGTTTATATACTGGGTTATCTTCCTTTTATTTTAACATTTAAAAATAAGAAACCTTTCAATTTAACTACTTGCCGACTGCTCCACGCCAATTGGCGTGAGCAGTGCGGCAGCCCCAGGGCCGCTCCACGGTGATTGGCGTGAACGGCCGTCTATGGGGCTAGCAGGAGATTGTGCGCAGGCTGCGCGCGCATCTCCTGCTTGGGGGGCAGAGCTTCGCCCCGCCTTCAGTCTCCAAACGGCAATCGCCGCTCGGGAGACTGACGGCGAAACTGCCGTCTAAGAGGGTAGTACAGCGCTGCGATCAGCAGCAGCGCTGTACTTGGGACAGCCATGTGACACGGCTGTCCCCCTGGGTGACTCAGAAGCGATCGGCGGTGATAGGCTGACTGGGGGACAGAGGGAGGGAGGGAAAACATTTAAAGAAATGTTTTTTTTATTTCAAAAATAATAAAAATATTTACATAAAAAAAAAATAAACATAGGGGGAGCAATCAGATCCCACCAACAGAGAGCTCTGTTGGTGGGGGGAAATCACTTGTGTGCTGTGTTGTGCGGCCCTGCAGCTTTGCCTTAAAGCTGCAGTGGTCCAATTAAGTAAAAATGGCCTGGTCATTACTAGGGGGTTTTAACACCGCAGTCCTCAAGTGGTTAAAGGATGGGAATAAAATTTGAAGGCCAGTAAACACATTTTTCAGTAGAAAAATACATATATTTACATAGATCAGTACATCAGTCCTGAAAGGGGGACAAATGAGGAGAAAGAAAGAGGGACAGAGGGATTTGGTTGCCGAAGAGGGACTGTTATTCTAAAAGAGGGACAGTAGGGAGCTATAATGGAGTAGTAGTCTGTTCTATTCAGCAAGAGAGGTGTCAGACAGTGAGACTGCATAATCAAGCTGGAAACACTAGGCCCAGACCAGGGGTCTGCAACCTTTAAGACATAAAGAGCCACTTGGACCCGTTTCCGAAAAGAGAAAAAAACTGGGAGCCGCAAAACAATTATAAAACAAATCTAACACTGCATATATTGCTTCTTACCTTAATGCTATATACAGGATCAGATATGACTCCAATATGCACAAATTGTTAGCAGATATGACCCCAATATGCACAAATTGTTAGCAGATATGACCCCAATATGCACAAATTGTTAGCAGATATGACCCCAATATGCACAAATCGTTAGCAGATTTGACCCCAATATGCACAAATGGTTAGCAGATATGACCCCAATATGCACAAATCGTTAGCAGATATGACCCCAATATGCACAATCCTTCAGCAGATCTGACCCCAATATGCACAATCCTTCAGCAGATCTGACCCCCATATGCACAATCCTTCAGCAGATCTGACCCCCATATGCACAATCCTTCAGCAGATCTGACCCCCATATGCACAATTCTTCAGCAGATATGAAAAGAAAAACCCATTTACTCACCTAGTCAGAAGACCTCCTGTCACGATCTCCTCCCAGGGGCGTAGCAATAGGGGTTGCAGAGGTTGCGACCGCATCGGGGCCCTTGGGCCAGAGGGGCCCCGAAGGGACCTCCCTCAACTACAGTATTAGCTCTCTATTGGTCCTGTGCTCATAATAATCACTTCTATAGATACATTGAATAGTAGTAATCCTTAACAAACTGTTCCCCATCCCCTTCTTGTACCTCTGACACTGTAGTTGCCATTGGCAGGTTTTGGTGTGCCGTATCATTTGTTATGTATAGAGTGCTTGGGGGGGCCCATTGTAAAACTTGCATCGGGGCCCACAGCTCCTTAGCTACGCCACTGCCTCCTGTCCCGACCTCCGCTCCCGACCTCCTTGTGGCGCGCAACTTCCACGATCCTCTTCCTTCCCGACGTCACGCCCTGCCTGCATTACACTGCAGGGCTACGGGAAAATGGTCGCCCTAAGCCCTGCACTGCACCGGTCCGGCGGCCTCTCTGATAGGCTGCCGGCCAGCGGCAGCACACGTCACACGCACGCCGCAGCCACTGACACACACTACCTGAGCCGCGGCCTAGGAGCCGCGGCAAAGGTGAAAAAGAGCCGCATGCGGCTCTGGAGCCGCAGGTTGCCTACCCCGGAACTAGGGGGAAGTGTCCTGCCAGAGGCTTACAATCTAAAGGGAGCAGAGACAATAGGTGCGTCTGTTGAGAGGGTGCCCAGCAGAACATTGTGTGTGTGTGTGTGTGTGTGTGTGTGTATGTGTGTGTGTAGCATGAAAAGGTGAGTCTTGAGGGCTCGTTTGAAGGTGATGGCTGTTGGGAGCGAGTTCCAATCAGGATCAGGACATAGGACAGTTGGAACTGTGTCTCATGCTCCCTGTTGCCTTCTTTCAACCAAAAAGATGGCTGCCCTTATGTAATCACAAACCTTTCCCTGTTCTTTTAACCTTCTTGCCGGTTATTCCGAGCTCAGCTCGGGGTAACTTGCGCAGGAGGATTTTTTTTCATTTTTTTTCACTGCACGCAGCTAGCACTTTGCTAGCTGCGTGCATATCCCGATCGCCACCGCCGCTCACCGCCGATTCGTCGCTACCCGCCGCCGACCACCACCTCCTGACCCCTTGCGCAGCCTGGCCAATCAGTGCCAGGCAGCGCTGAGGGGTGGATCGGGATTTCCTCTGACGTCCCGACGTCCATGACGTCGGTAACGTAATCCCGGGGGAAGCCCTGCAGGAAATCCCCGTTCTGAACGGGATTTCCTGCTTGCAAAGATCGCCGGCAGCGATTGAAGTAGGTAGGGGGATGCCGCTTGTCAGCGGCTATCATGTAGCGAGTACATTTTTAAAAAAGTGCTGCGCCGCCCCCTTGCCGTCAGAATTGGAACGGCAAGGGGGTTATAGCAGGGTGGATAAGGGATTATATTACCTATCTATTTTAATTAACATAACTAATGTAACTTAATGACAGTATGTTTGTTTAGGCTGAAGTTCCTCTTTAAAGAGGAACTCCAATGAACATAATGTAGTAAAAAAGTGCTTCATTTTTACAATAATTATGTATAAATGATTTAGTCAGTGTTTGCTCATTGTGAATTCTTTCCTCTCCCTGATTTACATTTTGATATTTATCACATGGTAACATTTTTTTACTGCTGGCAGTAGATGTCAGTGACAGGAGATGCTGCCTCCTTTTTTCGCAGTTGGAAACAGCTGTAAACATTAAAACAGCTGCTATTTCCCACTATGCAATGAGGTTCGCAGACAGGAAATTGCCAGGACCATGGTCCTCAGTTTTCTGTGGGAGGGGTTTCACCACAATATCAGCCATATGGAGCCCCCTGATTCGTTTGTGAAAAGGAATAGATTTCTCATGTAAAAGGGGGTATCGGCTACTGATTGGGATGAAGTTAAATTCTTAGTCATGGTTTCTATAAGTCTTGTGGGTCAGATTTGTTTGACAGGTCCTAGAGGCCAAATGTTACACTGGCCCAATCCCAGCATTGTATTTATAAGTGCATGATACAGATCACTAAAACCACCTTTCCAAGGACAGCCACAGTGTTTCAGATAGGTGACAGTGGAGGGAATTGAATGTTTATTTTTTGATTGTATACCACTATTCAAAGCACATATAAAGGGAATTCATAATTCAGCACCAATAGTTAATAGCAGCACGAGTAGGAATATTCCATGTGGGTCCCTCCGTTCCGAAGTCCAGAGTCCATGGTTCTGTTGCTGCATCTGCGTCCCCTATTGCTACACCAGTGGCAGGTTCTGCTTTCTATATAAAGCACCAAGCTCTTTATGTATAATTAACAAAATAGTCCACAGTGCTATTTTAATAAGTAATAAAACCATTTAATGAATGGAAATCAGTAAAAAGCACGAAGTACCAGATTCACAAATCCAATAGGGCAATGTACCATTAAATTAATCCTACATCCCACGCATACATTGCCCTCATTTGCACTCTTTATGTATAAAACAAAAATAATCCTGTATTTGCTTTCTCTGCAGAGACAGAGCATTGAGTGGCTTCCGCTTGCCAAGGTGCGATACAGCTGGAAGGAGCAGCAGCTGAATTATTTTGTTTATGGAAAAGAAAACCGAGTGTTTGTACAAAACTATCCCCAGCAGTGTTGTTGTGTGACGATGTGAGCGGCCTTGGCTTGGACATTGGATCCTGCTGGGCTGTGTTCTCGTATCCTGATCTCTCTCACCGAAAGGACCAAAATCATGGCAATGACCAGTGATCCCCGAAATCTCTTAAGGTGGCCACACACTATACAATTTTTTTAAATATCTTTTCAATTCAAGAATTGCAATCATTTTTTTCCGACTGATTGTAACATTTCAAAAATTGACCAATGTACCACACAAATATGTTCAATGTTTCCTCAAATATGAAAAAAAAGATTAAAAGATTAAAAAGTTGCTTGGGTCTGTACATCAAGTAATTGACACTACCCTACACCATTCAATTGGCATATAAATTGATCAGAAACATCCAACACCCCCTTTTCGATTAAAACAACAAACAAACTGGAAATTCAATCAGATTTCTCAAATTGAATGAAAAAAAAAAAGCTTTGAAATTTTCTGTTAAATGGATAGTTTTTATCAAATTGCCATGAAATTGGATAATTTTATTGTATGGTGTGTGGCCACTAGAGATGTTTGAGGCCCTGTTCACAGTGCTCATTTGCATTGAAGAATATTCTCACTGCCAATACAATTCCATGGGGCTGTTTCGCAGTAAAGGGTCGTAACTGATCGTGTTACTCTAACTTGCTGCATGCAGGCTTTCTATTGAAGTCTATGCCAAGTCTCCATTGCAGTTCACACTCCTAACACCTGCGTTATGCAACTGACCACTGTGAACCTAGCTTCAAGAAAACATTTCCATTTATCAGTCACACAACTATAATTTTTTTTTGTATGTTTTTTCTTTTTTTTATGTTGTTTTGTACTGAATAATGTAACTATTGTATACTTGCACACAAATGCTGCGGAAATCGGTGTGATGTATTCATGTACAGAGCTGTCTCACTTAAAGGGGTATGCCATGTTTGTTATAAAATTTCCATGAATATACAGAGATGATCAATGGGGATGTAAATGTAGTTGCATTTAGTAGGCAGGCTGCAGTTGGACCAGGATTGGCTGCAGTTGCATTGATTGGTTCTGTTTCAATCTGTCAACTAAAAGCAGCTAAACTTGCATCACCTTTGAAAAATGTGCAATTCACAGATCATCTTCATACGCACAGATGGGTGCTGCACAAGTCTTTTGCAATATTAAAAGTGATCTTTCCTTTTCACTCTGCGGCCAACTAAGAATTTCCAAAATTCACAGTAGGGGTCAGTGTGCTCTATTTTTCAGCCTTGGTAACGGAACTCTGTTGTAATGTAGTCATATGATTGTCCGGAAACGCCCAACTTGCTGCAGGTGAAACTAGTTGCACAGAGCAGAAGCCTTTGTTACTCACTTTCAACATTTGGGCTAATCTATTCACTGTAAGCAAGCTCTGACCATCTCATTTATCTTCTGTTTGGAGCACTGTGGAGTGATTGAATAACTAGATTTAGGTAAAATATGGTCCCTTTAGCCTGGTACACACTTTCAATTATGATTGGCCAATCACTGACTAATTTTACCACCTCCATGTAGAATGGGGGTCAGCACACATGAGCATATTTTGTAGGTAAGCTCTTCATCTACGTGAGGGTGGTAAAATTGGTCAGTAATTTGCCAATTATCATGGAAAGTGTGTACGAGGCTTAAGCAAGTTGGCAACTTAGATTCACTCTTTTTATTTATCATCTCATGGCTAGACCTTTCAAGTGAAAAACTGAGAGCGGCATCCAGGCCCTATGCATCTGCCTAGTGTGCCTGGTGGCTAATCAGCCCTGGACATAAAAGTAAGAAAGCTGAAATAAACGTTGATACTGTGCTGTAATTAAATTAGGGTTGTTCTCATGAATAGTGAAATTTCTCTCTTAATTTTTGGAGGAGGGTTTTTGTATGTTTAATACTGTGCTTGGTTTGAATTTGTGAACAGTATAACTTATTAAAGTGCACTGCTTAGTAATAAAATATTTCAGGCTTCCTTTCTTTTACCTGGAAAATGCTGGTTTGCTTTACAGATCATACAACCGCTAGCTGCTAGTCTTCTTTAGTGGAATGTGTTCATAGTGGTTTGCATTTCGGTAAGAATATTGTGTTCAAGGCAGTGCCGAATTTACCATAAAGCACTGTAGGCCCATGCCTACAGGCGCCTGATGATGGAAAGGCGGCTCACTCCCCTCCCTGGGTGCCTCTCTCCTTCCTTCCCTTTGCAGAGTCCTGATAAGAGTGTATATAAGAGGTTAGTCAAGCAGCTCTCGGCATTCCACTGACAAGATCTCCTTTCAGTCAGGGGCACCTCTAGATACTTAGTATTAGGTAGCCAAAAGTACCCTCAGTATTAAGATGCACCTGTAGCTACCTATGACGGGCAAGGAAAGTAATGGAGAAGTGACAGTTGGGAAAGCCAGAACACTTCCGGTGCAGTTTGGTGGGGGTTCATAAGTAATTTTTTTATTTTTTTTTTAAGGTGCCAGGACATCTGTGCCTATAGGCACTTGTGATGTAAATCCGGACCTGGTTCAAGGGGTGTCTGATCTCAGCCACCCATATAAACATTGGGTTCAGAACAATTCTGAAAGGCCTTCAAATGCAGGAAAACAGGATAGGCTGCAACCGAATGAAATGTAAAGCAAACACATCACCATATGAATTAATTCTCGCTGAAACATATTTTTTTTTTTTTTTTTTTTTTTTAGCCAAGCTTCCTTCTAAAATGCAGATCAAATGCAAAAAGAAAATAAACTCCCTATATACTATAAACAAATTGCCATCTGTTTGTCCCCCCACCACCAGTGTCTGGCAAGTGAACCAATATCTCCAAACGTTAAGCTGACCACTAACTGTCCAATTTCTATCGAAAAATCGTTCAAGCGATCAGAAATTCTGATCGGAAGTGAAATATTGTAATACATCGTTCACTACACCATCAACTAACCAATCTTTGCTTCCTATCTATCACAACCAACAAGAAAATCCAAATTTTGGTTCGATGAAAATTCATTCGGACGACATTTTTTTCACTCGTTCATAATTGATTGTGTCTACTAATGGAGATTATTTACAACCAATCCGATCAGAATTTCTGATCGCTCTAACGAATTTTCGCTAGAAATTGGACAGTTAGTGGCCACCTTAACACTAATAATGGCAAAACACCTCTGGAAAATGTTTTAAGGCTACCATTTTGACTTATAGTTGCCTGTGTGTGGCTGTTACTTACAACCATAAGCAATGGACAAAAAAAAGTATACTTTTTATGCATATAGAATATTTATACTCGATTTAAATAACACTTTTATTCTTTCTATGCCTTAGAACCAGAATTAAAGTTTAAGCTCTTGTAAGGGCCAACTAGTGACATGAACTGCCAAATTTACTCGAAGTTTGTGGGGATGACCGTTAACCTGCAAGAATGTTGCTGGTAGTGAGTGAAAACCAGACTTCCCTGAGGAAACCCATGAAAGGATGTTGAGATTATACAGACTATGTCCTGGCAGGACTGAACCATGAGGATTCTAATTGCCTAGAAATTTGTTGATTTTATATAAAGACAAAAGTACTATTGATTTCTACCAAGTTCCACTTTTTATTCTCCCCTTCTGCATTTACTGATGCACCCTACTGATTGGCATTGATAGAACTGCATTATTCCATACTCATCCTTCTCGATCTACCATCAGTATTTGATACTTGTTGCTCCTACAGTTACTTTTATCTGTAGGCATAAATGGCCTCACTTTCTCCTCGATATCTTCATATCTCTCTGGCAGGTCTTTCACAGCCTCTTACTCGGATCAGATCCAAGCTCCCCATCCTTTATCTCTTCCATCTACATGCACGGTCTTGGCAACTTAACCAATTTATTTGGGTTTCGATACCACTTACTGTATATGCGGACAATACACAACTGTACCACTCGGCCTCAGAACTTTAACTCGATCCTTACACGTGTTCCTGACTGTCTATTATATCCTCTTTCATGACCCCTCGCTTTTTAAAACTTAATATGAGTAAAACAGAACTAATTATTTTTCCACCGTCTCTGTCCACTTCTCTGCCTGATAAAACAATAAATGTTAAATAAAAGGTGCCTCTAGTTCCCAGAACAGTGTTTAGGAGTGATTTGTCCTCACTCAGGACACTACTAAAATGTTAATACATGCTCTTATAATATCTCATCTGGATTATAACATACCACTTTGCAGACTACCAACTAACAGATGGGCACCACTCCAATCACTACTGAACTCAGCTGCTCATCTTTTATCTGTCTTCTCCCTCTTCCTCTGTTGCTCCTCTCTGTCAAGCTCTTCGTTAGCCACCAATTAACCAGAGAATCCCGTTCAAACTCTTATGCTGGGCATACATGGTAAGTTTCTTGTTCTCAATCAACCATTGATAATATCCGACGTGTCCGATCACCGCGGCGGATCGATTCTGTGCTTGATCCCCGCGGGCGGACAATAGAAAAAAATGAGTGGCTTATAAGAAGCGCCCGCAGGGACGAGCGGGAATCGATCCACGCGCAGACGCGCCGGCATCGAGCCAGCGGCTCAATTCCAGCGCAAAAACTTACCATGTATGCCCAGCAATAAGCCCAGCCTACAAAGCTCTTCACAATCTCACTTCCCTGCACATCTCCTCCTTTCCAGATACCAATCCAACCGCAATCTCACATCTGCATGTGAACTTCTTTTGTCCTCTGTAAAAATCACCTTCTCGCATTCACGTATACAAGATTTTGCATGTGCTTCACCTCTCCTCTGAAATGCCCTTCCACAACACATCTGTCACTCTTGAACCTTTGCACTTGAAACAAAAAGAAAAACTGAGAGCCCAATATAGTGCAGTAAGTCTAACAATTGTTGGCGAAATAATTAACAGATGTGGATATACTCACAAACATGGGTTACCACATAGGCAACCACTTGAAATGCAGGTGGGGAGCATTAGAACCTGACCCCACTCAGGTTTAAGAAGTTGCTCTCTGTAGATAGAAAGAAGGGGACAGTCCCCTCCACCCAAGGTGGACTAAAGGTCCAATAGTGGCAATGCGCCTCTGTCTTGACAGAGGCGCATTGCCACTATTGGACCTTTTTGAGCTTGCACTCCTTGCCTGATGAAGCGGGTTATACCTGCGAAACGCGTTGCGGAGTGCCAAAATAAATTATTTGCGATTTGAACAATCTCGATTGTCCATCATTTCAGGAGGTACCGTATATACTCGCATACAAGCCGAATTTTTGACCCCCAAAAAGGGGGTCAAAAGTTGGGGGGTCGGCTTGTATGCGAGTCTTCCCTGGTGGTATAGTGGTGGGTGGTGGGTGTTCCGCGCCCCGCTCCCCCCCCTCCCCGCTCCCCCCGCGGCTGCCGCTTCCTAATCCGCGTTCCTCTTCTTAAACTTTTCAGCGTGTATCACCTGCTGTGACGATGCAGGGGCAGGAAAGAGCGGTTCCCTTGGTAATGGCGATACAGATCGCCGTTATAGGGAGCCGCGCTCTTTCCTGCACTCTGCATCGTCACAGCAGCAGCGCCGGGCGCGCTGCTGTGATACACGCTGAAAAGTTTAAGAAGAGGAACACGGATTAGGAAGCGGCCGCTGCCTGCAGGTAATAGCAGCGGCGGGTAGGGGGGGGGGGGGGGGGGAGCCGGGAGTACTACCTACCTATGCTGGGCACTATACTGGCTAAACTGGGCACTATACTGGCTAAACTGGGCACTATATTGGCTAAACTGGGCACTATATTGGCTAAACTGGGGCACTATACTGGCTAAACTGGCTAAACTGGGCACTATACTGGCTAAACTGGGCACTATACTGGCTAAACTGGGCACTAAACTGGGCACTATACTGGCTAAACTGGGCACTATACTAACTAAACTGGGCACTATACTGGCTAAACTGGGCACTTTACTAGCCATACTGGGGCACTATACTAGCTAAACTGAGGCACTACCTACCCATACTGGGCGCTATACTGGGCACTATACTGGCTATACTGGGCACTTTACTAGCTATACTGGGCACTATACTAGCTATACTGGACACTACCTACCTATACTGGGCACTATACTAGCTATACTGGGACACACTGGGGGGCTGCACCAATCCAGCATTTCCTACCCCCGGCTTATATGGCGGTCAATCATTTTTCCCAGTTTTTTCAGGGAAAAGTTGGGGGGTCGGCTTATATGCGGGTCGGCTTATATGCGAGTATATACGGTAAGTCCACCTGTACTCCTCCTTTTTAGTTGTTTTTAGATCATTTTAACCTGCCTGGCGCCTCTGTCCAAATTTGCACACTTGAATCTTTGATATCTTTAATCGTGCCCTCAAAACTCACTTTTTCCATCAAGCATACTCCTTTGCTTTAGGCCACTTCCCCTTTTGACTTCTGGCCAAGCTGTACTTCCTACTAGATAACCTAAAACACACTGCCTCTAGTTATGAATATTGTATACTACTCCCACCTCTTGTTCGCACCTGATAGACCATTTCTGCATAGAATTTTCCAGCTTGCTTGATCAATACTTTAGACCGATTTGGATCTGAAATCTGTTGAATCATCATTCCGTGCATGCCTGTTGCAGCACCAATTTTCCTATGGCTCAATATTAATTATTGAATCGGATGGTAGATCGGCTGCAAAATGGCCAGATATAAGGCCGCCTTAACTTGCTTCTGTCCACTTTTCAGCAGCACATCAATGTTACAGATGCTAAAAAAGGGGACACAGTCGCACATATCCAGGCCCTGACTAGAATAGGGGTCCTATTCCATTGGCTGCATCCAAAAATTAGATTGCATGCATTTCACCAACAATTTCCCATTTGCAATCGTTACCACAACCGATGACAAACCGGCAAGTCCCTTTGACTTTAGTGGCAGGGCGAACTTCTGAAATCTTCAGGTTATCTCTGCAGCTACAATTACTTTACAACAGGTATACAAAGTGTACCCAAACCCAGATAGTGGCATGGCGGAGGTGAATCAAGGGCGAAATTACGTATTTTACACAGTGGCTTTTTTTTCTTGCATAAATACCCAAAATCACATACAGTTTTTAGATTTTTTCAAACAAAGTTCTTTTAGAATAGCTGTGGTTACCTGCCTAAAAATTGGTATGTTCAGCCACTCCAACCAGTGGCGTCGCTAGCACTATTTTAGGGGGTCCATGCCCCGAACATGTCCTTAGAGTGCCCCTAATTTATTTACGGGGGTGCCTAACACAAGTGCCTCGAATACATCAGGTAACGCGGCCGCCATTGGCTCGATACGGCAGCCGCCATCATCTTCCGGCCCCCGACAGCCTTTGCGACATCCGCTTCCGCCTCCTGCCCCAATCAGAAGCGGAGTACCTGGCAGGGGGCTGGAGCCGTAGAGTGTGAGTAGCTCCACCCCCTGCACGGCATCTGACCCAGCAGCACATGGCGTCATACTGGCGGCGCCGGCACCTTCCTCCTCTGACTCTTCCTACAAGGACTCTAGGAACGCCCCTGACTCTAACAGAGACCAGAATTGCATGCCATTGCAAATGTATTACTTTTTGAAACTTTGTGACCTAAAATTTCAGTATTTCAACTCAATGTCCCATGTTGCCAATGACTCTACGTGACTAGAAGTGTCCTTCCTTCCTCATCCTCAAAGCAGGGAAAGAGACTACCAATCCTCAAATATGCCTGAAATAATCCTCTTGTTGCATCCTGCTGCATCATTGCCGATTACAGGAATTTCTTCCTCTTACTCAATTATGTCCATGACACTTGATTTTTTTTTTTTTTTTTAAAGATACATTGACTGTCTGATACCACAGTGACTATCAGTAAGGTGACTCTGGAGTGTAACACTGTATGCTAATCAATAAACAGGCAACATGCAGAGGTAGAATGCTGAGTGAGCCAATCAACCACATTTTCTGCATTCTCGGGAACTAATAGCTTTCTTCAGCAGAAGATCACACATGCCATGACCACGGGATGACACACCACCAGCACCCCTAGTACTCTTACCTCTGGGATTCCTAGTACCTCAGATAAAAAGTAAAATTAGAATTAGCAGCCACACTAGGCGATGCCTGAGAAATTGAACAGTTACCTGCCAAAACATAGCAGCCACACTAGGTGAGATCTGAAAAATTGAGCAGCTACCAGCCTAAACATTTGAAATATCAAGGAACGACAGCATGAACTGCCACATTTGAATGTGGTGTGAAGCAGAGGACTGCTGCTCCTGTTCCGTATCCAGGGCAACATCCTCCACCCCAGTTTGTTTCCCCAGCCACAGACAAGACCAGGGTCCCACAGAAGGGGAACGGCTCTCCTGGAAGCCTGCTCCTCTTGCTCCGCCTCACCACCACAGCCATCATTGTCCTTCTCGGACTTAACTTCAGACTCCTCCCTCTGCCCATGTAAAGTCGATGACATTGGCCTCTCTTAAAGTGGCAACAAGACATTGGGCCCTCTAAGTGGCAACAGTGTAAACTCATTGACCTCTTCTTCATGCTCCAGCACATCCACGGCCTGGTCACGTGCACAACATGCTCCATAAAAAAGATGTATGGAATGATATCACTAATGGTGCCTTTGCTGCAACTGACAAGATTAGTGGTCTCCTCTCCTCAAAAGGAATCAGCAGTCTGCAGGCATGGTGGATGAGTACCCATTCCCTTGGGTAAAAAAAACCCATCTGCCCAGAGACCTTCCTGCTAGCCAGTGCACACAGGTATTCATTAACAGCATGTGGCAGCAGAAGAGGTTGAATGCTGAGTGAGCCAGTCAATCACCTCTTTTGCATCCTGGGAAGTAATGGCTTTCTTCGGTAGAAGATCACATATGGCATGACAAACCACCATGACCCCCCATGACCCCTTGAACCTCTGAGTTTTAACCTGACTCTACCTGTCAGGCCTTGAACCAACTAGGAGCGCTTTTCTGTGAGCTTTGTAATTTGAAAAGCTCTTGCTAATGTAATGCTATGGGTGTGATCCCACTTGAATGATTTGATTTTATGATCACAGTAAGGAATGTCGTATGCAAATCAACAATCAGAGCGGTACGCTCCTGCAAGTTGGCTGTTATATGACACTAAGTAACAGTGCACAGTACGCTGTCCAATGTATTCTAGTACAATCAGTATCAATCAGTGAGAAAAAGTTTCGGTACACTATGTAAATAAAACAGATTTTTTTTTTAACGCAAAATGGCTGTTAAATGACACAAAAGTAACACAGAGCCCAATACGCTGTGCAATGTCTTAGAGTACAATCGGTGAGAAATTTTCGGTACACTCTGTAAATGATTTCTGATTTTTTTTTTTTTTTACGCAAAAAGGCTGTTAAGACACAAAGTAACACAAAACACAGTATTCTGTGCAATGTATTCTATTATAATCCATAACAATCAGAAACATTTGCGGTACACTGTGTAAAGGATTTCTATTTTGTTTTTTTTTTTTTACACAAAATGCTTGTTAAAAGACACAAAGTAAAACAGAGTGCAGTACACTGTGCGTATTCTGGTACAACAGGTGAGGAAATTTTGCACTACACTGTGTAATTACACTGTGAATTATTTCTAACACAATCTCTATTATAACAAAGTAACACAGAGTGCTGTACAATAAGTGAAAAAAAATGACGGTACGCTGTGTACGTTTTTTTTTTTTAATACACAAAATGGCTGTTATATGACACACGGTACTTCAGAGGGCAGTATGCTCTGCAACGTAATCTAATACAATCAGTAAAAATCAGTGTGGAAAAATTCGCAGTACGCTATGTAAATGATTTCTGATTTTGTATTCTTTTTTTTTTTTTACACAACATGGCTGTTATATGACACAAAGTGACACAGAGCGCAGTACACTGTGCAACATATTCTTATACAATCAGTATCAATTGGTGAGAAATATTTTTGGTACACTGTGTAAATGAACTCTGAATTATTTTTAAATCAAAATGGCTGTTCTGACACTCAGGGCCCTTTTCCACTAGCAATCACAAATCACAAATGCCAGCAATTGCGATTTTTCGTTAATTCTGTTATGCGATTGCGATTTTTCATTTGCATTGCATTATCACTGTAAAAATCGATACAGAAAGCGATTGCGAATTCCAAATCGAATCACTATAATGGAAAATACTTGTGATTTCTATGATAAAGTAGCAACCCTAGCGATTAAAAATCACTAGCGATTTGCGATTTTGCGATTCAGCTGTGTAGTGGAAAAAGGCCCAAAAGTAACACAGAGCGCAGTACGCTGTGCAAAGTATTCTAGTACAATCAGTGACAATCAGTGAGAGAAAATTTGCGGTAAAATGGCTGTTTTATGACACAAAGTAACGCAGCTAGAATAATCCGTAACAATCTGTGAGAAAATTTGGTGGCATGCCGTGTAAATGAACCCTGAATTTTTTCGTAACGCAAAACTGCTGTTATATGACACAAAGTAACACAGAGCGCAGTACACTGTACAATCGGTGAGAAAAATTTGTGGTACGCTGTTTCAATGCACAGTGAATTGTTTTTAAACACAAAATAGCCGTTAAGACACAAAGTTAAACAGAGCGCAGTACACTGTGCAATGTGTACAATAAGTGAAAAATTACAGTACGCTGCTGTGTAAATAATTTCTTATGTATTTACACAAAATGGCTGTTCCATGACACAAAGTACCACAGAGGGAAGTACTCAGTACAACGTATTCTAGTACAAACAGTGAGAAACATTTGTGGTACGTTGTGTAAATGTACTGAGTTATTTTAAAGAGAATCTGTATTGTTAAAATCGCACAAAAGTAAACATACCAGTGCGTTAGGGGACATCTCCTATTACCCTCTGTCACAATTTCGCTGCTCCTCGCCGCATTAAAAGTGGTTAAAAACAGTTTTTAAAAGTTTGTTTATAAACAAACAAAATGGCCACCAAAACAGGAAGTAGGTTGATGTACAGTATGTCCACACATAGAAAATACATCCATACAGAATCAGGCTGTATACACCCTTCCTTTTGAATCTCAAGAGATCATTTGTGTGTTTCTTTCCCCCTGCAGTTCTCATGCACTGAAGTTTCAGGCTGCTCGTTTCTTCCTGCAAACAGCTTTGCCTGTGTCTGTAATTCCTCAGTATGTGAAAGCCCAGCCAGCTCAGAGGACGATTTATCCAGCTTGTAAAAGATAAGAGAGAAGAGAGAAGCTGCCCTAATCTAAATAATACACAGGCAGTGTGCATAGAGGGGCCTGAAAGGGGGAGTTCATAGCAGAACCACAACACTGAAGAACTTGGCAGCCTTCCAGACACAGGCTGACAAGTCTGACAGGGGAAATTTACATTGATTTATTACAGAGACTATGATAGTAGAAAGTGCTGCAGTAAGCCAGAACACATTAGAATAGCTTTTGGAACTTGTAGGATGATAAAAAGCAGGATGCAATTTTTGTTACGGAGTCTCTTTAACAGCAAAATAGCTATTATATGACACTAAGGAACACAAAGCGCAGTAGGCTGTGCAACATATTAAAGTACAATCAGTAACAATCGGTGAGAAAATATATGGGGAATTGGTGAACAGGGAGGACCAAATAATCCATTCTAGAGAAAAATGGCAGGAGGATCTAGAATATACGTTCACGGATATACAATGGGAAAGAATATTAGAAAGATCATACAAAACTTCAATATCAGCAAGGATACAAGAATCCGGCTTTAAGATTCTTACAAGATGGTATATGACTCCGGTCAGGCTGGGAGGGATATATGCGGACTCAGATAGGAGATGCTGGAGATGTCAATTTGAGGAGGGAACATTTATGCATGTTTTTTGGAGCTGCTCAAGGATAAGGGGATTCTGGGTGGAAGTAAAAAAGTACATTGTAGAATTGACAGATCTAATTCCAGAAGATGATCCAGCTTTTTTCCTGCTACATCAAAATGACTATGGGAGAAAGCAATATAGAAAATCAATATGCCGACACTTTTTAAATGCGGCTAGAATTATCATTGCTAGGCATTGGAAATCGCATCTAGCCCCCCCCCCTTTAATTGAGTGGTTCCGGGAAATACTGTTTATTCAACGCATGGAAAAGATGATATGTACATTGAAAGGTGAAGAGGAACAATTTAAAGTGAGCTGGGAGAAGTGGGATGAATTTACCAAGACTGCAGAATATAGACAGGTAATGGGAACTGGATAAAGATGGAAAAAGGCAATTAACCTCCTGAGCGGTCTGGACGAGCTCAGCTCGTCCATCACCGCCGGAGGCTGCCGCTCAGGCCCTGCTGGGCCGATTTTTATCAAATAAAGTGCAGCACACGCAGCCGGCACTTTGCCAGCCGCGTGTGCTGCCTGATCGCCGCCGCTCTGCGGCGATTCGCCGCGAGCAGCGGCGAAAGAGGGCCCCCCTAGCCGCCTGAGCCCTGCGCAGCCGGAACAAAAAGTTCCGGCCAGCGCTAAGGGCTGGATCGGAGGCGGCTGACGTCAGGACGTCGGCTGACGTCGATGACGTCACTCCGCTCGTCGCTATGGCGACGATATAAGCAAAACAAGGAAGGCCGCTCATTGCGGCCTTCCTTGTTTATTCTGGGCGCCGGAGGCGATCGGAAGATCGCCTCCGGAGCGCCCTCTAGTGGGCTTTCATGCAGCCAACTTTCAGTTGGCTGCATGAAATAGTTTTTTTTTAATTTAAAAAAAACCCTCCCGCAGCCACCCTGGCGATTTAATCAGAACGCCAGGGTGGTTAAGGGGGAAAACAGACTAAGGGCCCGTTTCCACTAGTGCGGTGTGGAATCGCCTGCATTCCACCGCGGACGAAATCGCATGCGGGTGCGATTCCGCATGCGTTTTTGCCGCAATTTCGCATGCAATTCCGCATAGGTAAGGCTGTATGCGAATTTAACCATGTCACTGCCTGTGTAAATTAACATTAATACCTATGCGAAATCGCATGCGATTTCGCGGCAAAAAACGCATGGTCACCCCGCATGCGATTTCCCTATTAGTTACATTAGCGGCGATTCGCGCACATTCCTTCTGCACGCGAAATCTGACGGCCCTGCCGTGCAGATTTCTGCCGCACCAAAAAAACGCTGCCACAGCCGCATCCACTTACATTGCCTATGCGAATCCGCGTGCAGTGCCCGCATGCGGATTCGCTATAGTGGAAACGAGCCCTAAGAGGGGACAAACATATAAAACATATGAGAAAAAGAGAAAAGAAAAGGAAAAGCCCAGGGGAAGGTGCAGGAGGGGGAAAGGGCGAATAGAACAGCAAAATATAAAGAAGACCATGTGGGTGAGAATGAATGGAGGATGAATGTGTAATGGGGGGAAGGAAATATATATATATATATATATATATATATATATATATATATATATATATATATATATATATATATATATATATATATATATGCGATGTATGTAATATTGATAACCTATGCACCCTTTTTTTGCCCAGATGTGTGTGTGTATATATATTATATATATATTATAGATTGTGCATGGAAGTTTTATATGGAAAGAAAAATTTTCTAATAAATAAAGAATTTGAAAAAGAAAAAAAAAACAATCGGTGAGAAATGGCTGTTACATGACGCAAATGTAACACAGAGGGCAGTACGCTGTGCAATGTGTTTGACTTCAATCTGTTTGAAAAAATTTCAGTTCACTCTCTGTAAATGATTTTTTTTTTTTTTTTTTTTTTTTTTTTTAAAAGCAAAAAGGCTGTTATGACACAAATTAACACAGAGCGCAGTACGCTGTGCACAGTATTCTAGTATAATAATTATAATAGAAAAATTTGCGGTACGCTATGTAAATGATTTCTGATTTATTTATTTTTTACACAAAATGGCTGTTATATGACACAAAGTAAAACAGAAGTTGAAGAGAAATCGAGAGCCCAATATGGTGTAGTATGTCAAAATTGATTGGATAAATGAAACAGTGAGATGGTAATACTCACAAACACGGGTTACCACCTAGGTAACCACTCATTAGGCAGGTGAGGAGATTAGACCTGTCCTCGCTCAGGATTAAGAAGTCGCTCTCTGTAGATAGGAAGATATATCTATATATTTACATCCCTTGGTGTCTGCTTTAACGGAGGCGAGTCCACCACTTCCTCCCAGCAATTTTTTAAAAAATTTTATGTACTTTTATCCTTCTGGCTCCTCTGTTCACCTACCAACAAAGTAAAACAGAGCGCAGTACGCTGTGCAACGTATTCTAGTACAATCGGTGTGAAAATTTTGCACTACACTGAATTATTTCTAACACAAAATCGCCGTTAGGACAGAGAGCGAAGTACCGTTGTGCAATATGTACAATAAGTGAATAAAATTATGGTAAGCTGTTTACATTTATTTTTTTTATATACAAAATGGCTGTTACATGACACAAAGTACCTCAGAGGGCAGTACGCTCTGCAACATAATATAATACAGTCAGTAAAAATCAGTGCAGAAAAATTTGTGGTAAGCTGTGTAAATTATTTTTTTTTTTTTACATAAAATGGTTGTTATAGGACACTAAGTAAAAGAGAGCGCAGTGCGCTGCACAACGTATTCTAGTACAATGGGTGAGGACATTTTAGCGGCATGCTGTGTAAACGTACTGTGAATTATTTTTAACACAAAATCGCCGTTCTGACAAAGTAACACAGAGCGTAGTACGCTGTGCAATATGTACAATAAGTGAAAAAAATTACGGTACGCTGTGTAAATTTTTTTTTTTTTTTTTTTTTACACAAAATGGTTGTTACATGACACAAAGTACCTCAGAGGGCAGTACACTCTGCAATGCCATCTAATACAATCAGTAACAATCAGTTCAGAAAAATTTGTGGGACGCTCTGTAAATAAAAATAAACTGATTCTTTTTTTGTTACGCAAAATGGCTGTTATATACTATAAATGGCTGTAATGCACTCTTTATTTTTAAGCTCCCAAAGAGCAAAAATATAATTAAGCTAAGAAAAGTAATATGGAAATTACGTTAATCAGGAACAACTTACTTTGAGTGATTATTTTGCTTGTAAATGTGCTAAAAGGTTATTTTTATTAGGTGATAAATATGTCATTTATGAAAAGTTTTGTGAATAGAGCCCAAAGTAAGGCCCCTTTTCCACTGCAAAACGCAATTTTGATGTGCGTTTTGTTTGTTTGCGTTTCCATTTTTCTGATTGGCAAGTGTTGTCTTGATTTTTAAAAATAGATGCTAGTGGTTAAATCAAAACAAAACTCAAAACACAACCGCATTTTCATGCGGTTTTCATGCGTTCCTATACTTTACATTAAAACGCAAAACGCATCATCATTGCACAGACATGCGTTTGCATTTTTTTACAAATCGGAATGCAGCAGTGGAAAAGGCCACCCAAGATTCTTACTTTAAACAGGCTGCACTTAAGAATCAGTAAAGGCATTCGTCTTGCGTTTTTTAGCAAAAACGCAGCTAGTGGAAAAGGACCCTTACGCAGAGCGCAGTACACTATGCAGTCTATGCTAGTACAATCATTAACAATTGGTGACAATCAGTGAGAGTGGGAATTTACTGTAGGCTGTACAAATGTCAATAGTGATGGCCGATGGGATGCTTACAGTTCCCTTCTCTTGCAGGCAAATTGTACGCAGCTTGCAAGTTCGCCAGCCAAAATAGCAGGAAATGCATTTGATTGGGCCAGCTCTAAGCTGCAGACAATTTTTATGAAATGTACAGGAATGATAGAATGTTTAGCGTCTCTTCCACTATCTCTGATTGACAGCATCCTTGGAAAGTATTTATAGTACAATGTCTGTAAGCGATTTAATGATTTTAAAAAGCATTTAGCAATGACATCCTCCCTGTTCTTCTCACCAGTCTATAATGTGACTAGCAAGCCCTCAAAGCCCACCTCTTCAAGGTGCCTACCTACCTCCTACCACACAGTACCTCCAGAGCCGGGACAAGGTCCTCCAGCTCCCAAGGCTGAGAGACCAAAATGCGCTCCTCCATCCCTCCCACCCCAGCCGTCACACACTGATTGCTATTAGACTAAGAGGTGCCACAGGGCCCACAACCTCCCCAACACCTTAATATCTAGTTATCTGGCTTGCAGTCACTGCTATGTATCCCCTTTTTTTATTTCTTTCTGCTTCAAACACAATTAGGAATGACAGCTGAATGAATTGTGCGCCCCCTCCTACACTGCGCCCTGAGGCTGGAGCCTCTCCAGCCTATGCCTCGGCCCGGCCCTGAGTACCTCTCTAGTGTGTCCATCTCCCCTACCCTAAGATTGTAAGCCTTTGGCAGGGTCCCCCCTTTTCTTCTGTATTGTACGCTATTGTGTGCCTTATCTTTGTGCACCTTTCCTATGACCGCCTTGTACTTGTATTACTGGGCCTACCTAACCAGCCCAAAATCTAATGATCATGTATGTTGTAACCAGTTTGCTTTGTATAGCTTTAGGGCTCTGTCACAGTGCGACGTTAAAGTCGCACGTTACAACAACATGTAACGCACAATAACTTACAGCAATGAAAAATCAATGGGCTGTTCACAGTGCAGACGTTGCGTTGGTGTCTAACGCAGCATGTTAAATGAAAGTGCTGCATGCTATGCGTTATACATGTTTTTAGCTGTGTTAGACTGTTTGCACATGCTCAGTAATGTTTTCTTTTTTTTTTTCTTACGCATGCGCCGTTTTCGTTCTATCACTGTGCGACGAAACCGGCCCACCAAACGCAGGGCTAAATAACGTCCAAGTTATAGTCTTTCAATGCGTTGCATTTGAGGCACGTTATGCGATCTTAACGTCGCATCAAACGCAACCTCTTACTGTGTAAGAGGCCTTATCCTACGTTGTATAAACTTGTTCTGTCTGTCATCCTTCATATCTTATGTATTTATTGTCCAGCGCTGCGTACAGGAAAATCCCTTTATAGTAAACTCCAAGGGACCGGGAAAAGGGGTTTACTATATCAGAAATGGTCATACTCATGCAGCACACCTAAACTATACTATGGTACTGTTGCAGCCTATGAGCGCTGTCATTTGTTTGTTGTCTGTTTGAGAGAAATGTGTATACCATTATTATGACTAGCAGCACTAGGAAAAAATTGTGTTTTTATCGTTAGACTAGCGGTAGGTCTTCCCCGAGAGGACCCGTCACCGCCGTGGGGAAGTCTAGTAGGGAATAATTTGTGCACATATTTATACTGAAGCTAACGTCCTCCTTTGCTGTACCTGTTTTGAATGCATGTTGTGTATTTTAGTCCACAATTGTGGAGCTCTGCACATCTATTGCAGGTAGTCAATTCGGGTGCAGCCTCTGTGTGGAAGCGCTGCCAATGTCTCCTGCTATACTATGGTACTGCATCTTAAGTCAATAATTGGGAGCCATTTTTATCTCTTTTCAATGCTTTAGAAGCATGCACAGACAGTGTCTAAAAGTGGCCACACACTACACAATAAAATGATCCAGTTTTACAGCAATTCGATTAAAAAAAATCGGATTTTCCATAAAATCAAACTTTTTTTTTTAATTCGAGCAAGAAATCTGATCCGATTTCCCGCTCTTATTCGATAAAAGTCTATCGGGAGTGCTGGATTTTTCTAATTAATTTTTTATGAAAAATTGAATGGTGTAGGGTAGATTTTCAATTTCCTTATATATGTTACGGCCAGAACCCGAAGTGTGGCCACTTCTAGTTCTGGCCGGCCACTTCGGGTTCTGGCCGGCCAATGTGCGAAGTGGCCGCAGCGCAGCAGCCAATGTTAGAAATGTAATGTTTACGCCGTCTCGCTGCGGCCAAATTGATGACAACTTGCTTAATTTAACCCTCCTGGCGGTTTGCAGAAAAATCGCCAGGGGGCAGCAAATCTTTTTTTTTAAATTTTTTTTTTTTTTTTCATGTAGCGAGACAAAGTCTCGCTACATGATAGCCGCTGCTCAGCGGCATCCCCCAAGCCCCTCCGATCGCCGCCGGCGATCGGAGATCCGGAGATCCCGTTCAAAGAACGGGATCTCCTGGAGGGCTTCCCCCGTCGCCATGGCGACGGGCGGGATGACGTCACCGACGTCATCGACGTCGTGACGTCAGAGGGGACTCCGATCTGCCCCATAGCGCTGCCTGGCACTGATTGGCCAGGCAGCGCACGGGGTCTGGGGGGGGGGGGCGGCCGCGGCGAGAGGAATTGCGGCGGATCGGCGGGTAGCGGCGGCGATCGGGCACTGCACGCAGCTAGCAAAGTGCTAGCTGCGTGCAGCAAAAAAAAAATTATGCAAATCGGCCCAGCGGGGCCTGAGCGGTGCCTTCCGGCGGCATAGCCCGAACTCAGTTCGGGCTTACCGCCAGGAAGGTTAATGAAATATAGCTGGCGGCAATGTAATAGATGAAGCCGTCGGCTTTCGCACTGCCTCTCTCCTCTCCCCCCCCCCCCACCCTTCTCTCTCCTCTCCCTGCCTCCCATACAATATACATAGCACCCGGGGACATGCAGCCGGAGAGTCGTTCGCGCAGCAGGGGCAGCAGAGCGGAGAGACTGCAGACGTTGCTTCTGCCAGCACCCTCTCTGCAGGAACGGCAGGATTCCCCTGCCGCGACGAACGACTCTCGGGACACGCATGTCCCCGCCGGCTGCTACTTATTGTATGGGAGGCGGGGGGGGGGGTCATCAATTTGGCCGCAGCGAGACGGCGTAAACAAAACATTTCTCACATTGGCCGCTGCGCTGCGGCCACTTCGCACATTGGCCGGCCAGAACCCGAAGTGGCCGGCCAGAACTAGAAGTGGCCACACTTTGGGTTTTGGCCGTAACATATATACTTCCAAGCAATTTTCTCCTATTTTTTTCATAAGATTTTTTAAATGTTACAACCAGTCAAAAAATTGCAAATCTTGAATTGAAAAGATATTTAAAAAATTGTATGGTGCGTGTGGCCACCTTAAGCTAAATCAAAATGCAGAGTTCAACTATGCAGGGATTTGCATGCAATAATCATGCATCAGCTTGCACAGGAAGCACAGATCTCACCAGTTAATGCAGGTACAGTACGTATAGTGTGCTTTTCTGTCCACATATCTGTGCAGCTAGGTTTGCATTGCAGCCATGCACAAGCAAGTCTACACAGGAAGCATAGGTCTTGCCGGCTGGTGCTTTTGAGGTAATCCACGCAGGCCCCGAGTAATGTGCAGATAGTAAGTAGGCTACAATTTGCTGCCAGGCTGCTCACTGACCACGGCTCATAGGTCTCTGAATGACTTATTCGCCTTCCCACTTTCCACTATAGTCGGATACAGGATACCGCAGGGGGCGAAAAAAACAAAACAGGTTTACTATAACAGAAGTTCTATTATATCAGGGTTTACTATACCAGGCGATACTCCCATATACTTATAATGGAGCTTGGCTGGGACCTGGACACTTAGTTTACTATACCCGAAAGTTTACTATATCAAAGTTTACTATAACAAGATTATACTGTAATATGTTGGCACTTCATAAAAACAATAAATCATAATAATAGCTTAAAAATTCAGCATAACAACCTTTGGTAGCCCTAAATAGAAACCCATATGAATCGCCACACCCTGCCCAGTGTAAGAAAGCCGCACTGAATTGGCTGCATGCCTGACTGTGATTGTACTCAGTATTCCCAGCAGAGCTCATTGTTCAGCGTAATCTTTATCAACACATTCCAGGCCTGTAATTGAGCTATGCTGAATGCAAGGGGACTCCCTTCTCAGTAATGGAGAATGAGAGCAGACATGAAATTTATAGAGCATGAACCAAGCTTTAACTACAAATCTTGGGGACCAGGAGTCTCCATAGCACTGTCCCCCTACCTACACTGTACACATTGCAGCCTGCATCAGAACAGAGTTCATATTTAACCCTTTTCCCTTAAAGAGAGTATGAAGCGAGATTAGATCTCGCTTCAGACCTCATATATAGCAGGGGCACGTGTGCCCCTGCTAAAACGCCGCTATCCCTCGGCTTAACGGGGGTCCCTGTCCCCCCAAATCCCCTCCGTAATGTGGGGGAGCGCTTCCGCATTGGGGCAGGGCTAACCGCCGCAGCCCTGCCCCACGCGCGTCTGTCAGCGCGTATCTCCGCCTCTCCCCCGCCCCTCTCAGTCTTCCTTCACTGAGAGGGGCGGGGGAGAGGCGACGATGCGCGTCTGATAGACGCGCATGGAGGCAGGGCTGCAGTCGTTAGCCCTGCCTCCAGGAAGAACAAAATCTACGACCAAGTTGGTCGTAGATTTTGCGGGGGGTGGGTTGGGGGGGGTCAGGGACCCCCGTTTAGCCACGGGATAGCGACGTTTTAGCAGGGGCACACGTGCCCCTGCTATATTTAAGAGCTGAAGCGAGATTTTGTCTCGCTTCAGTGTCTCTTTAACACTGCTGCACTGATCATGCAGCCAACACACAGGCCTTAATGCAAAGTATACAGTGGAGTGAAAGTGTTTATATTTAATCTCATAACACTGATAGACTATCTAACAAAAGATAGGTCTAACATTGCAGCCTGACTATTTAGAATAACACAAGAGAGGCCTAGCCGTGTGTTCAGCAAAAACACATTCTCCAGCAAAATTACACTGTGAAATGGCTGCTAGACCAGCCCACATCTTTTTTCATACAGCTATGGCTAAGTGGTGTGAGGTGAGCAGCAGGCATCCAATCAGATGCTTGCCACCACCAAGATGGAGAACAGACAGCCCCACCCTTCCCTGGCCCTGATTGGTGGAACTATATCCTGCTTCTTACACTAAATGATGCTATAGCAGGCAGCCTAGAAGTAGAGATGGGAAGTTCGGATCTTTTCAATGATCCGGATGATTCGAATCGGATCATTGAAAAGATCCGGATCTTTGATCCGAATCTCTGATCATTTTACAAGGGAAGCATTCGGGGGGGGGGGGGGGGGGGGGTGAAATGACTAGCAGGGCAGGAGAAGGAGAGGGGGGTGGACACACAGAGAAGGGGAGAAGATGGACAGAGGGCAGGGAGTGGACAGAGAAGGGAGGAGGGAAGCAGAGAGCAGAAATGTTTGTTTGCACACAATACCCACATGCTGCAATCATGCTTTACATATATTTCACCTACATGTTCATCTGTATTAGAGTGACCATATTTTTGTGGGTCCAACCTGGGACGGGGAGGGGGGCGGGGGGGGGGGCGGCGCACAGTCGAAAAGTGGGGAGGACTGAGCGCGCAGCGGCGAAGACTGGGGGGGGTTGCGGCACGCGTGGGCGTGGCCATGACATTGTATGGGCGGAGCTAACGTAATGATGTAACAGCGAGGCATAAGAAAGCAGTGTTTACGCCATGATGTGGACAAACGAGACTTTGCATCATGGGTGTGCAGAAACTGTGTGATGCTAATAGTATACCGTAACCACAAAGCAGCAAACATAGCCATCTATGACCATTAAATAATAAATGTAGTAACAGTTACCCCGGACACCAGAAAATAAACGCAATAGGCAACATGTCAGCACAAAATAACCGCAATGCGGGCAACATGTCAGTACAAAATAAACGCAATGCGGGCAAACATTTCACCAGAAAAGAAACGCACTGCGGGCAAACATTTCGCTAGAAAAGAAACGCACTGCGGGCAAACATTTTGCTAGAAAAGAAACAATGCGGGCAAACATTTCACCAGAAAAGAAACGCACTGCAGGCAAACATTTCGCAAGAAAAGAAACAATGCGGGCAAACATTTCACCAGAAAAGAAACGCAATGCGGGCAAACATTTCGCTAGAAAAGAAACAATGCGGGCAAACATTTCACCAGAAAAGAAACAATGCTGGCAAACATTTCGCTAGAAAAGAAACAATGCGGGCAAACATTTCGCTAGAAAAGAAACGCAATGCGGGCAAACATTTCGCTAGAAAAGAAACAATGCGGGCAAACATTTCACCTGGAAAAGAAACCTAATGCGGGCAAACATTTCACCTGGAAAAGAAAGCATTTACTCACCTGGCAGAAGTGTCCGGCCTCTGGCGCGCTGCTCCGTCCCTGGACCGTTTTGTTCCTCCTGCTCTTCTCTCCCGCGCTGACAGGGCTACGGCAAGATGGCGCCCGAAGCCCTGTACTGGAGACACAAATAGGTCTCCAGTACAGGGCTTCGGCAGCCATCTTGCCGTAGCCCTGCTCGCCTGCCGGTGTCGGAAACAGACACCGGAAGAGGAGGCTGGAGCGGGGCTGCAGGCAATGAACTGGCACGGCGTCTATAGACGCCGCTGCCAGTTCATTAAGGAGAGAGTGGCCAGAGTCCCGAGGCCGGGACGTCCCGCTGCTGAAAGCGGGACGTTTCCCGGGACCTCATTAAGCCTGGGACAGCGGACCCCGAATCCGGGACGTGTCCCGGGCAATCCGGGACGTCTGGTCACTCTATCTGTATACCTTGAATGGAAACGTCGCACAGTGAAACAAAGCATTCCCCAAAGATAAGTGCAGCTGTGCCGAGTGCAGGAGGATCATATTACGCTGCAATCACAGTGCCTGCAAAGTTACTGAGCTGTGCTGAGCCAAAAGTTTCCAATGTGGTCACTGTGCACAACTACGGAACAGACAGCCTATAATCAGCAGCACGTTATAGCCAGTATGTGTGCTCTACACATATCTGGCAGTGGCACCCATGTCCCCTCTACCTATCCCTGCAAGGCTGGCTCCCCTGAGTCCCCTCCAACAGAGCGATGCATTCTCTGCTCTGCTTCCAGGACCCCGCTGCCCGCTGAGAGGGGGCATGCCGCTCCTGGCCCCGCCCCTTTTGCGATCCGAATCACTCATTTTGATGATTCGGATGATTCGACTCACAAAATAGATTCGGATCAAAGATCCGAATCGTTCATGATCCGGACAACACTACCTAGAAGTGATGGTGTGTGACTAAATATCACAGTACAGACTGTAATAGTCCTTCAATCTTCTATAGCAGGGTTCCTCAACATAATAACAGCAGTCCTACCACTGTGAAAGACAATGTTTGCTGACAACACACCATTGTAAGTAATATCACAAGTACCCCTTCTCACACAGACACACACACACTGCTGCAGCACACAAGTATAAAAAAAAAACAGGGTCTCTTGGTCATGCTTTACAGCAGGGGTAGGGAACCTATGGCTCGGGAGCCAGATATCAGCCGGGACAAGGTCCTCCAGCACCCAAGGCTGAGACACCAAAGTGCGCCCCTCCATCCCTGCCACCCCAGCCATCACACACTGATTGCTATTAGACTAAGAGCCGCCACAGGGCCCACAACCTCCCCAACACCTTAATATCTAGTTATCTGGCTTGCAGTCACTGCCATGTATCCCCTTTACTTATTTCTTTTTGCTTCAAACACAATTAGGAATGACAGCTGAATGAATTCTGCGCCCCCTCCTACACTGCGCCCTGAGGCTGGAGCCTCTCCAGCCTATGCCTCGGCCCGGCCCTGCCAGATATGGCTCTTTTGATGGTTACATCTGGCTCAAATACAAATCAGTAGGGTTTGATTCACTAAGGTACACTGCTCAAGAAGTGTAGCTTAGTGTGGCAGCGCAAGTAACATTTTCAAAGTAGGCACGCTACTGCTGTAGCATGCACTACTAACTTACTCAGGCTACCCCAAAACGAACGGCTGCTACAGTTGTTCCATTCTGGACCCTGTCAGGTCCAGTAACTTTGTAGGACAAGATTTTTTCTCTGTATTAACAATAATTGCATTAGTCTATGGCGGCGCCCTTTTCGTCCACCCTCAGCCGGCGCCCTTTTTTCCTGCTCCCATCTCATCCCTACCATTGTCATAGTCTAATGTCCCACCGTACTATTATGTATTTATGTAACAATGACATCTTCCATAGAGCTTTACAGAGTATATCTAGTCACATCACTGACTGTCCTCAGGAGATCCCAATCTAATACCCATCATAGTCACAGTAAGAGGTAGCCATATGGGGGAAAACTACACAGATAGGCAAAGATAACTACATGGAGAGTAGTAAGGGGAATAGGGAATGGTAACAAATTGAGGGAGACAGCCACGTGGGTGTAACTGAGAGAGGGAGAGAACAACAGCCATGGGAAGGGAAAAAAAGGGGAGCCCTGGCCTCAGTGGCGGACACAGCCAGCAGTGGGCCCCTGTGCAAAATTGCAATTGCGGGCCCCTACGACCTGGCAAAAAATGGGTGTGGCTATAACCTGCGGTGCGCGAAGCGCGGCGCGGCAAAAAATGGATGTGGATAGAACCTGCAGCGCCTAGCGCTGCGGCAAAAAATGGGCATGGCAATGACCAGATGAGGGCGGAGCTAACTGTAATTTAAAGTGAACCCGGGGTGAGCGTTTATTTCCTTTTAAAAAATACTAGTTGCCTGGCGGCCCTGCTGAACTATTTGGCTGCAGTAATAAACTGAATTACACTAGCAACAAGCATGCAGCTAATCTTCTCAGTTCTGACAATATTGTCAGAAACCCCTGACCTGCTGCATGCTTGTTCAGGGTCTATGGTTGAAAGATTAAGAGGCAGAGGACCAGCACGGCAGCCAGGCAACTGGTATAGCTTAAAAGGAGAGAAATATGGCAGCCTCAATATTATTCTCACCTCAGGTTCCCTTAAAAAGTGCAACGCAAAGACAGTGGGCCCAAGTTTTGGTGACACTTTCCCCAGAAAATTCACATAATTGTGCAGGTTTTCTCAAGAAAATACACATAATGTCGGCAGATATGCCCAGAAAATACATTCAATCATGACGGCAGATATGCCCAGAAAATACGTGCAATCATGTCGGCAGATATGCCCAGAAAATACGTGCAATCATGTCAGCAGATATGCCCAGAAAATACGTGCAATCATGTCGGCAAATATGCCCAGAAAATACGTGCAATCATGTCGGCAGATTTGCCCAGAAAATACATGCAATCATGTGGCAGACCTGCCCAGAACATACACCTGCTAATATAAATAAAAAAAAAAAAACATCTACTCACCTGCAGCAGCAGACCTCCTGTCCCAGCCTAAATCCAGCGCGCAGCTCCCATGGGTGGTTGGGTGGATAGGTAGCCTGGTGGGTGGGTAGGTAGGTAGGCAGCCTGGTGGGTGGGTAGGTAGGTAGCCCTTAGCCGGGTGGGTAGGTAGCCTGGTGGGTGGGTGGGTAGGTAGCCGGGTGGGTGGGTAGGTAGCTGGGTGGGTGGGTAGGTAGCCTGGTGGGTGGGTAGCCTGGTGGGTGGGTAGCCAGGTGGGTGGGTAGCCTGGTGGGTGGGTTGGTAACTAGCCCGGTAGGTAGGTAGGTAGCCTGGTGGGTAGGTAGGTAGGCAGCCTGGTGGGTGGGTAGCCGGGTGGGTAGGTAGCCTGGAGGGTGGGTTGGTAACTAGCCCGGTAGGTAGCCCCGGGTAGGTAGGCAGCCGGGTGGGTGGGTAGCCGGGTGGGTAGGTAGCCTGGTGGGTGGGTGGCTGGGTAGCCGGGTGGGTAGGTAGCCTGGTGGGTGGGTAGGTAGCCAGGTGGGTAGGTAAGTGGGTGGGTAGGTAGCCGGGTGGTTAGGTAGCCTGGTGGGTGGGTTGGTAACTAGCCCGGTAGGTAGGTAGCCGGGTGGGTGGTTAGGTAGGTAGCCGGGTGGGTAGGTAGGTAGGTAGCCGGGTGGGTAGGTAGCCTGGTGGGTGGGTAGGTAGTCGGGTGGGTAGGTAGGTAGGAAGCCTGGTGGGTGGGTAGGTAGCCGGGTGGGTAGGTAGCCGGGTGGGTAGGTGGTTAGGTGGCCGGGTGGGTAGGTAACCGGGTAGGTAGGTAGGTAGCCGGGTGGGTGGGTAGCTATCCAGGTGGGGGCCCGACTCCTATCCTCCCTCCCTCACCTCGGTGGGCCCCCTCCTGGTATGCGCGGCGGGAGAGCGGCAAATACAGGAAGTCTCCGGGGCTCCAGGCAGGCGCTAGAGGCTCAGCGGCCGCTTGGTCTCCGATGTCTCCAACTCTGTATACTGCTCGCTACTTCCTGGTTTAGTAGCGAGCAGTATACAGAGTTGGAGACATCGGAGACCAAGCGGCCGCTGAGCCTCTAGCGCCTGCCTGGAACCCCGGAGACTTCCTGTATTTGCCGCTCTCCCGCCGCGCATATCGGGAGGGGGGCCCCCCGAGGTGAGGGAGGGAGGGAGGATAGGAGTCGGGGCCCCCCAGGAAGAAAAAAAAAAATAAAAAAAACAGCAATACTTAATGGGCCCCTGAAGCAACGGAACTTCAGGGGCCCTCGTGCGGCGGCACGGCCGTATGTCCGCCACTGCCTGGCCTTGATTCATCATTGTCTTTGAGATAACTTTTTCCAGTTTGTTAAATTACCGAATTCAAAGTTTATCGATTTCTAGTTGTATTCATCAAGGTTTTTCTGCATTCGGTGTGAATTCGATAAAATATCGATAACAATTCGGTAACCATTCGGTAACGTGTCGATATTTCCATTTTACAGTGGTAATTTAACACAAGGCCATAAGATTCCCATGGAATTGTGGGTAAAAGGCAGTCCTTTGAACACTACGTAGCAACATTCTGAATAGGGCTTAACACCTGGACCAGGATTCTGGAAGTGGCTTGGGACAATCCCACAATTTCGCCAGCTGCAGCTTCATAGGAGCCTTTTCTGAAAAAATGTAGTTCAGCTAGCAAATTAGTTAACCCTGGCACTGCCTGTGTTCTCTTACAAGATGATTCAAGAGAAATGCAGATGTCCTGTTATAGCAAATAAATATATTCTCTTGTAAATTGATATGGTATAGACCTTATTCTTGCCCTTCTGCGCCTTTGAATCACTCTCAGCTGATACATAACCACTTCAAATGGCTCCATCTTCTCTGTCAGCAATGATCTGACAGGAATAACGACAGAGCAGTGAAGGAGGTAACTAATCCTAAATGTAACACTAAACCACGCCCACTTTCATTTTCATGAATTGTACTTTCTTCCGTTTTAACGCATCACTAACGAAGGATTACCGAATGCTCGCTAACAGCTGTAGATAAATTTGATGAATCCTGAAATCAACTTAACGAATTCGGGACCGAACTGTCGTTAACCAATTCGATAAGTCTTGATGAATCGAGGCCATAGGGTGAGATAAGCCCCATGGTGGGTATTGCCACATGGTAAGAAGGTTTACAGATAAATATATATGAAGAAGACCCTAGAGGATAATCCCAGCTCTGACTGTGGTACAGCTGCATGGCCCTAGAGGGCATGGCGCCACTGGGCAGCTGCACTGCACTATGTCCATCCCTGGCACCCACCTCAATGCATGTGGGAATGTACAGCCACATACAATATATAGCAAATAATGTGTGTGGAGGTCAGATATATTCAAGGTGCATACACGCATCCAATTTTCATTGGCCAATTTTACCACTTAAGGGCCCTAACACACCGAACACACCAAGTCGCCTTAAATCGCATTGAAACTGATGCACTAACTGAATGCAACTTTTTTTTTTTTTTTGCCATAGTAATGCATCTTTTTTTCTGCAGCCCACACCTACTGCGTTGCAATGCGACAAAAACAGTGCATTGCAACCTAAGGAAGAGTTGCCCTGCGTTATACGCCATGACTCAGTAATGTTAATGGCAATTTGCCTGAAAATAATACGACTTGTAATCGCGGTGCGCATGCGCCTTTTGTGAAGCTTTTGTCTTTTAAGGGACACTTGCGCATATATAGGCAAAACTGAACAGCTGTGCGTTGTACCGCATGCGACTTTGTTGAGGTGCAATTTTTTTTTTCTTACCACTAATGTAACACAATCTTTTCGGTGCCTAAGGGTTCTAAATATAGTATGAAAGCTTAACTACACATTCTGTTTATGGTATTCAAAATCAAATCTATTGGCCTTCATACAACATGAAAGTGATAAAATTGGCCAATCAGAAGTGAATGTGTGTACACGCCCCTATACTTATTCTGCCCCAAGGCTGTCTTTCTTGCTGTTTCCTTTCTATGTGCAGCAGCCCCAATTTCATTCCATATGCATCCCCCACTTCCATGTGTATCCATGTACAGCAGTCCCTCTGTTTCTTATTAAACTTTTTATAAGATGATTTTCAAGCAAAAAAAGAACACACCTGCAAGAAGAAGGGGAGCCAGAATAAAAGGGCACGGCGGGATAACAAAATGGCGCTGGCGGATGACAAAATCGCAATAACAATAGACATTGTTAGCGAAATTGGTTAACGATAAATACCATTTAAAAAAAAAGATGGGGGTTGATAAAAAAAATGTATTAACATTAAAAATTGTTACGTAATTCAACAATACAGCTTAACCCAACCCTGCTCTTACACAGAACCCTCCCCGGTGGTCAGGGGCATCACAATAGACCCTGCAAGGGATGCATCCACAGGGGGGCCCAGAAGCAGCAAGGGGCCCCATGGGGGGAGAATTTTCCTTTCCCTGTCCAGAGAGACTGACAACTAAGTGCACGGAGAGAAAAAACAACTTTCTACTCTCTGCACAATTGTTCTAATGCCTGCATCTGTTCAGCCACTGTTAAGGAATCATACAAAGTTTTGCAGACGAAGATTTGTGGACAGTCCCGATTCAGTTTTCAGCAGGGTCTTGTGTACAGTGCTGCTCTACCCCAGCCTCTGTACCCCTCCCCAAATGGGGGCCACATCCAAAGTTTTGCAGTATAGGTTAGCCAATTAGGTTCCTCCACTACAGGTTAGTGAGATAAGTTCCCCAGTATAAATCACACATCACTAAAAAATGAGCCAATCTGGGTCAAGAGAATGAGTGTAAAGTAACCCACTATTTAAACATTAATATGCAAAAATATGAAACCATTTTATTGGAATTAAATTCCATAATTAAAAACAATAAAAACTATAGGTAAAATGTCCCAGTTTAAACTGAGTGTACTCAGTAATCCTGTCCCACAACAAAATATTGCACAATATTGCATAAATATCATCAATTATTAAGACTCCAGACGCAGGTAGGCAAAAAAGATTGTGATACAAAAACAGTGCAGTCTGGTTAGGGAATCGTACAAAAATGACACTGATTACAATGGGTGATAGAAAATGTGACAAAAAAAGCGTGCAACCACTGCAAATTTAAAATCCAATAAAGGGAAGAAATACAAGTAAATCATTAAATAAATAAGTACTGTGCGCAGAGATGCGTGCATATGCAGCCCCGCAGAAAATCATGCCGGGATGCACATGCACACACAACGCACACAGAATATGTGCAAAAAATTGACAATCCGTGTCAGCAAAGGAATGTGCAAATAGCCAGGAATAAGTGCTGCAGTGCTAAGGGCTCGTTCCCACTGTTGCGGTGCGGAATCGCCTGGATTCCACCGCAGAAGAAATCGCATGCGGGTGCGTTTCCACATGCGGATTTAGCCGCGATTTCGCATGTGATTTCGCATGGCAAGGAGCCAGGTGAATTTAACCATGTCACTGCCTGAGTAAAGCTCCATAGCAAACCATGCGAAATCGCACGTGAAATCGCGGGGAAATCCGCATGACAAAGCCACATGCGATTTCCCTATTAAATGCATTAGCGGCGATTCGCGCGCATTCCTCCCGCACGCGAAATCTGACGGCTCTGCCGTGCAGATTTCTGCCGCACCGAAAAACGTTCCCGCCGCCGCACAAGTGGAAACAGCCCCATCCACTTACATTGACTATGCGAATCCGCATGCAGTGCCCGCATGCGGATTCGCTATAGTGGAAACGAGCCCTAAGAAGATGGAGGCTACCTTACTGCTGTATATGGGACAGGAGACCGGGGGCAACACCTGATGCGGTCGGAGCTCCGGCTGCTTCTGAAGGAGGCTGGGGATGAGGAATCTGGGCTGGCCTAAGTACACTAAAGCAGAGCGCCAATTGTGTGTGTTTTTAATTATGGAATTTGACTTCAATAAAATTGTTTCATCTTTTTGCATACAATGGGCTTGTTTCTCTAAAGCGTGATAACTGCTATCACAGCAGTTATCACGTGAGCTGCCGCGCGCAAAGGTTAGTGCATGAACAGCATTACTTCGCGTGATAAGCGAAGGTTTGCAAACGTTCACGTGCGCTTTTCACGTGAAAAAACGCACGTGATCACGCAAAAACCTTCGCTTATCACGCAAAGTAACACTGTTCGTGTGCTAAGGTTAGTGAGGTAGCCCCCCCCCCCCCCCCCGCTGCAACCCCACTCCCTCCCTGGCCGCCGCTGGATTGCCTTATTTAAACAAGCGGTCGCCGCCTACTGCAGCGGGACAGGCTCGCCAGGTCGCCTGCCTGCTTGAAGACCTCAGATACATGACAACAGCCTAAGGAAGCGGCATCATGAGCGGGACGGCCCTGAGCCGCAGGTGAGTATAAATATTCACATTATAGGCAACTCTGGTTTCCTTTAAAAAATTTGAGGGAGGAATTACACTTTCATCTGTGGGAATTGGAAATGATTCCACGCAAAAGTTTTGCCGTACAATTGTGCGATTTTCAAAACGTTTTAAATAATGTGTTTTATTACAGTAGTTATTGATGTCTATTAAAAACCACATTCGTTGTGTGGGAAAGTAGTGCAGGTACTATGCTGAATCGCATATGCCTCTGGAAAATGCAGCAGTACCATAGACTATCATTATATGCGATTCCAGCAAAAGATTTACTCAAGGGTGACCCCAGCCAAACACACTTTTTTTTAACTGCAACCACTGTTTATTAGGGCCTGTTTCCAGTAGCCGTGGTGTGATGCAATCAACACATTGGCCTCGATTCATAAACAGCAGTGCGATAACAAAAATCTTGTCGGGAAAATACCGCACTCGGTATTTTCCCGGTCTGTGTGCTAATTCATAAACATTTCCCCAGCTGCCCTTGGAGGTCGGTAAATTACCGCAGCCCATTGAGCGGTAGAGTAGAGCAGTGTCCCGATTCCCTCTTTGCCCTGCAGAAATGAATTACACAGACGGCTCTCTCTGGCTCTCCCACTGATGACTCAGACAGATGAGTCGCACAGTCTTTCCCTGCCTGCAGAAATTACTCACACAGCCGACTCTTTCCACTGATGACTGAGACAGATGAGTCACACAGTCTTTCCCTGCCTGCTGAAATGATTCACACAGACGTCTCTCCGACTCTCTCCACAGATGAATCAAACAGACTTTCGGATCTCTGCACTTTGCATTAATCAGAGCTGTCAGAGCTGTCGGTAACTTGTTAACCACTTCCCGACCGCCCACTACACAGGGGCGGCGGGGAAGTGGAGCCCTGCAGGACGGCCTCACCCACAGAGGCGGCAGTCCATTTAAGGGCATGGGCGGAGCGATCGCGTCATCCGTGACGCGATCCTCTGCCCGGGATCGAAGCACGGGCATTTTGTCTCCGCTCGCCGGCCACTTAGCAGAGCCGGCGAGCGGAGGAATCCGCAGGATCAGCCAATCCCTGAGTATAAGGCACTTTGTTAGGTAAACAAAGTGCCTTATACGTGCTTCCTCCTCGCCTCGTGGTCTCATTGTTCCAGAGACCACCAGCGAGGAGGAAGCACTTGTAAGTCTCACTGCACGCAGCTTGATTTTGCCCACAGCCTCCCTGATCACCCACCCCAGGCCTCATACCCCCCCTGATCACCCCAGCAGACCCCTGCCCAGCACCCTTACACACCTGCAAAACCCCCACCCCCCCCACCTGCCACTAACTAGCGACGCTGCCCCTTAGTTTAGGTCCCTAACTGCCTCCTAGTCACCCCTGATCCCCCCTCCCTACCTTTAGATCACCCCCACACCCCATCCCAGACTACCCCCCTGTATACTGTATACATTTGTATACAGCTACATTACCCTCTGATCCCCCTCTGATCCCCCTCTGATCACCTGTCTATCACCTGTCCATCAGCCCTCAGCACCCCCACCCATCAGAGCAGACCCTAACTGCCCCGCGGGGGTAACCGATCACCTGCCCAGGCCCTCGATTGCCCTCGTACCCCCCTTCTGATTACATCCCCTGCTGTTTGTTTACATCTGTCCTCCCCAGCAATCACTAACTGATCTTTGATCAGTAACCCCCTGTGTCTGCCTCTCATCAGATCAGGACTCAGTCTGCCCCGTGCAGGCTCCTGATCAACCCCCCATCCCCTCAAATCGCCCTCAGACCCCCCCCCTAATCACCGTCCAAGTGCATTGTATTTGACTGTGCTGCGCTTGTATTCGATTGTGCTGCGCTTGTATTCAATTGTGGTGTAATTGTATTTGATTGTCCCGTGATCGGCTTCGATTGCCCCGTGATTGTTTGATTGCCTGAGACCCCACTTCCCGCCACACCCAACCCCACCCTCCCCCCCACCACACCCAACCCCACCCCACCCCCCCCCCCCCACCACCACCTCCAACCACCACCTTCCGAGTGCATCAGATTTGCTTGTGCTGTGATTGGAGTCGATTGTGCTGTAATTGTATTTGATTGTCCCGTGATCGACTTCGATTGCCCCGTGATTGTTTGATTGCCTGAGACCCCACTTCCCGCCACACCCAATCCCACCCTCCCCCATCACCTTCCGAGTGCATCAGATTTGATTGGGCTGTGATTGGAGTCGATTGTGCTGTAATTGTATTTGATTGTCCCGTGATCGACTTCGATTGCCCCGTGATTGTTTGATTGCCTGAGACCCCACTTCCCGCCACACCCAATCCCACCCTCCCCCCATCACCTTCCGAGTGCATCAGATCTGCTTGTGCTGTGATTGGAGTCGATTGTGCTGTAATTGGATTTGATTGTCCCGTGATTGTTTGAATGCCTCTGAGACCCCACTTCCCACCAACCCCAATACCTCTCAAATACTCCCTTTTTGCTAGGTAGGTGCTCTTTTTTTCTGGGTAGTCTCGGAGGAAAACCCCATAAATTTAGCAATCCAAAATGGCAAGAAGGGGGCTTTCCGATGACGAGGTATACAGGTACATGGACCAGTCGGATGAGTTCTTTTGGGAAGAATCATCCGTCGAATCTTCCGGGTCCGATTTTGAACCTGTAGAAAGCAGTGGTTCCCTGACCGATAGTGATGACGAGGCTATGGTCCCGGCTAGAGCCAGGCGTACCAGACCCCAAGTCGTTAGACCGCAGGTGGCGCAGGATCCGCCTCAAGGGCAGCAGGGTGGTGCTAGCGCTGTTGATAGTTTTCTTGGTGAGGCAGGCACCAGCAGCGCAGCATCTCCTGGACTTAGTGCCAGTGCTTCCGTAGACCCTGACGAAGTGGTGAGCGTCAGCATGGAAGTTGAAACTGGTACGGTGGCAAGTGCAGTAGTACCCCCGTCGCAGCCACCAACAAGAAGACGGGCCCGTAGTACCCATAGACTCCCAGAGGTGCTGGCACAACCAGATTGGCAATCCCCTGATTCCGCCGCACCCGTAGTGCCCCCTTTCACCGCCCAGTCTGGAGTCCAGGTGGCGACAGCTCATCTAGGAACGGCCCTAGACTTTTTGCAGCTGTTCATCACCCAGGTTCTCTTGGACTTAATTGTGGTTGAGACCAACCGTAAAGCCACACAATTCATCACCGAGCACCCGGAGAGCATGTATGCCCAGCCTTTCGGGTGGAAACCAGTCCAAGTTTCCGACATTAAAATCTTTTTGGCCCTTATCCTTCACTTGGGACTAATGAAACAGAATGTACTGCGGTCGTATTGGTCTACGAACCCAGTAAATCATGTTCCCTTGTACCCTGCTGCCATGTCCAGGACACGATTTGAGTCCATCCTGCGCTTCCTGCACTTCAACGACGACAAAACCTGTCATGAAAAGGGCCACCCTGCTTATGACCGGCTCCACAAAATTCGGCCCCTCATAGACCACCTGTCATCAACATTTGCAGATGCTTATATCCCTGAACAGAACATCTGCGTAGACGAGTCCCTCTTACGCTTTACCGGGCGCCTTGGCATCAAACAGTACATCCCAAGCAAGCGCGCCCGGTATGGGGTGAAACTGTATAAGCTCTGTGAAAGGGCCACAGGCTATACATGTCGTTTTAGGGTCTATGAGGGAAAAGACTCAAAATTGGAGCCGGTCGGATGCCCTGACTACCTGGGGAGCAGTGGAAAGGTTGTGTGGGACTTGGTGTCACCCTTGTTCCAGAAGGGGTACCATCTTTTTGTGGACAATTATTACACAAGTGTGGCCCTCTTTCAGCACTTAAAGTTAGAAGGAATCCGATGCTGTGGCACTGCGCGGCCTAGTCGCCAGGGCTTCCCCCAACGGCTCGTTACCACCAGACTTTTACGGGGGCAGAGGGTCGCCTTGCGTACTGAAGACCTGCTCGCGGTGAAATGGAGGGACAAGAGGGACGTTTACTTTCTGTCCACCATTCACACAGACACGACAGTCCAAATTCAACGGGCAACTGCGGTCATTGAAAAGCCCCTTGTCGTCCACGAATATAATGTCAACATGGGAGGGGTGGACTTCAATGACCAGAGGTTAGCGCCCTATTTAGTTACCCGGAAAACAAGACGCTGGTATAAGAAAGTGTCTTTTTATCTGATTCAATTGGCAGTTTACAACAGCTTTGTTCTCTACAGTAAGGCTGGGAGAACTGGATCTTTCCTCCAATTTCAGGAAGAGATCATTATGGACATCCTGTATCCAGGAGGTGCCAGGCCCCCCCCCCCAGATGCAACTAGCCGACTGCATGGAAGGCATTACGCCTATCAGCTTCCGTGTGCCCCAGGTCAACGCATCCGAAGAAAACGTTGCCGTGTCTGCAGCATGGCTGGAACAAGGAGTGACACCGTTTATTATTGTCCCCGCTGTCCTGACCAGCCTGGTCTATGCGTAGGGCCGTGTTTTGAGAGGTACCACGAGCAGGTACACTATTAGAACCTAGGGAACTCCAGACACAGGAGTAGGCACACACTCAGTGGTCTTTCGCACATTGTCGCAGGGAGAGGAGAGGTAAGCTTGAAGACCAAACGGGTAAGCATAAAAATGGGAAGAAGGATCGGTTTCCATGCTTGATATTGCTGATCTGTCCTGGGTTGGTGATATAAGACGGCATGTTTGAATTTCCCTTGAGTGTGGACACCCCCGGTTTATATGTGATTTGGGCCTATGATGATGCTTTAATGCCACACAGAGTCATCTCTATTGGCAGGCATATTGCTGTATCCTACAGGCATAATGCTGTATACTAAAGTTCTGAGGCCCAGTCACATAAGTTGGTGGCTCACCCTGAGTGCAGGGTGGCACGGGGTGTCTCTCTCCTGAGGTTATCACTGCCATTGATGTGGAGGAAGATCTGCCATTGATGTGGAGCAAGGTATGTTTGCCGTTCATTTTTCCTTTCAGCCCAGAGTGCATTACTTGTATACCCAATATAAGGAGTATAGCAGAAACTCCTAATACTGGCCATACATGTAATGATTGCAGAGACCCTAAAATGCCAGGACAGACTCCACAAATGACCCCATTTTGGAAAGAGGACACCCTAAAGTATTATGTGAGGTAATGCTGGGTGGGAGAAATACCTCTGCAAATGACAATCTTTTGATTTTTTTACACACAATTATCCATTTACAGAGATATTTCTCCCACCCAGCATGGGTATGTGTAAAAATACACCCCAAAACACATTGTACTACTTCTCCCGAGTACGGCGATACCACATGTGTGGCACTTTTTTGCACCCTAACTGCGCTAAAGGGCCCAAAGTCCAATGAGTACCTTTAGGATTTCACAGGTCATTTTGCGGAATTTGATTTCCAGACTCCTCCTCACGGTTTAGGGCCCCTAAAATGCCAGGGCAGTATAGGAACCCCACAAATGACCCCATTTTAGAAAGAAGACACCCCAAGGTATTCCGTTAGGAGTATGGTGAGTTCATAGAAGATTTTATTTTTTGTCAAAAGTTAGCGGAAAATTGATTTGTATTGTTTTTTTCACAAAGTGTCATTTTCCGCTAACTTGTGACAAAAAATAAAATCTTCTATGAACTCACCATACTCCTAACGGAATACCTTGGGGTGTCTTCTTTCTAAAATGGGGTCATTTGTGGGGTTCCTATACTGCCCTGGCATTTTAGGGGCCCTAAACCGTGAGGAGTAGTCTGGAAATCAAATTCCGCAAAATGACCTGTGAAAGCCTAAAGGTGCTCATTGGACTTTGGGCCCTTTAGCGCAGTTAGGGTGCAAAAAAGTGCCACACATGTGGTATTGCCGTACTCGGGAGAAGTAGTACAATGTGTTTTGGGGTGTATTTTTACACATACCCATGCTGGGTGGGAGAAATACCTCTGCAAATGACAATCTTTTGATTTTTTTTACACACAATTGTCCATTTACAGAGATATTTCTCCCACCCAGCATGGGTATGTGTAAAAATACACCCCAAAACACATTGTACTACTTCTCCCGAGTACGGCGATACCACATGTGTGGCACTTTTTTGCACCCTAACTGCGCTAAAGGGCCCAAAGTCCAATGAGCACCTTTAGGCTTTCACAGGTCATTTTGCGGAATTTGATTTCCAGACTACTCCTCACGGTTTAGGGCCCCTAAAATGCCAGGGCAGTATAGGAACCCCACAAATGACCCCATTTTAGAAAGAAGACACCCCAAGGTATTCCGTTAGGAGTATGGTGAGTTCATAGAAGATTTTATTTTTTGTCACAAGTTAGCGGAAAATGACACTTTGTGAAAAAAACAATACAAATCAATTTTCCGCTAACTTTTGACAAAAAATAAAATCTTCTATGAACTCACCATACTCCTAACGGAATACCTTGGGGTGTCTTCTTTCTAAAATGGGGTCATTTGTGGGGTTCCTATACTGCCCTGGCATTTTAGGGGCCCTAAACCGTGAGGAGTAGTCTGGAAATCAAATTCCGCAAAATGACCTGTGAAATCCTAAAGGTACTCATTGGACTTTGGGCCCTTTAGCGCAGTTAGGGTGCAAAAAAGTGCCACACATGTGGTATCGCCGTACTCAGGAGAAGTAGTACAATGTGTTTTGGGGTGTATTTTTACACATACCCATGCTGGGTGGGAGAAATAACTCTGTAAATGGACAATTGTGTGTAAAAAAAATTAACAAATTGTCATTTACAGAGATATTTCTCCCACCCAGCATGGGTATGTGTAAAAATACACCCCAAAACACATTATACTACTTCTCCTGAGTACGGCAATACCACATATGTGGCACTTTTTTGCAGCCTAACTGCGCTAAGGGGTCCAAAGTCCAATGAGCACCTTTAGGCTTTACAGGGGTGCTTACAATTTAGCACCCCCCAAAATGTCAGGACAGTAAACACACCCCACAAATGACCCCATTTTGGAAAGTAGACCCTTCAAGGTATTCAGAGAGGGGCATGGTGAGTCCGTGGCAGATTTCATTTTTTTTTGGTGCAAGTTAGAAGAAATGGAAACTTTTTTTTTTTTTTTTTTCGTGTCACAAAGTGTCATTTTCCGCTTACTTGTGACAAAAATTAATATCTTCTATGAACTCACTATGCCTCTCAGTGAATACTTTGGGATGTCTTCTTTCCAAAATCGGGTAATTTGGGGGGTATTTATACTATCCTGGAATTCTAGCCCCTCATGAAACATGACAGGGGGTCAGAAAAGTCAGAGATGCTTGAAAATGGGAAAATTCACTTTTTGCACCATAGTTTGTAAACGCTATAACTTTTACCCAAACCAATAAATATACGCTGAATGGGTTTTTTTTAATCAAAAACATGTTTGTCCACATTTTTCGCGCTGCATGTATACAGAAATTTTACTTTATTTGAAAACTGTCAGCACAGAAAGTTAAAAAAATCATTTTTTTGCCAAAATTCATGTCTTTTTTGCTGAATATAATAAAAAGTAAAAATCGCAGGAGCAATTAAATAGCACCAAAAGAAAGCTTTATTAGTGACAAGAAAAGGAGCCAAAATTCATTTAGGTGGTAGGTTGTATGAGCGAGCAATAAACCGTGAAAGCTGCAGTGGTCTGAATGGAAAAAAAGTGGCCGGTCCTTAAGGGGTAGAAAGCCCTAGGTCCTCAAGTGGTTAAGACCTCACCAGAGGTGTCGGTAACTACCGCCAGGCTTACCGCATGTTGCAGGCTTTATGAATTGACATTTGCTGACAATTTACTGACATGTGTTGTCGGTAACTGCAGCCAAGTCGGTAATTTAGCTCCCTCGTCGGTAATGTCAGCTTTTCATGCGGTAACAGCCTTTATGAATTGACATTTTGCTAAGTGGTCGGTAAAGTCTGCTGTTTTCAGCATTACCGCATGAGGTAATGCTTTATGAATCGAGGCCATTGCATCGTGCCCAAACAGAACTAATGCAAGTCAAATGAACAGTTTCCATTGCTTGCAAATTTTGCAATCCAATGCGATGTGATGCGACCCAGGAAAAGTAATCTGATGCATGCTGCAGATTCTCTTGGATTTATATTTTTCTCCAGAAAAATGAACGGTACTTCTTGTTTGAATGGGTGTTTACATGTATTTCAAATTTTACAATTTTATGTGATAGTAGTCTTGTAATAAAGGGGAGCATGTTAAAATAATATTGTTCTAGACTGTGTGTCATGCTGCAAATTTAAAGGACAACTGTAGTGAGAAGAATATGGAGGCTGCCATATTTCTTTCCTTTCAAACAATACCAATTGCCTAACAGTCCTGCTGATCTGTTTGGCTGCAGTAGTGTCTGAATAACACCAGAAACAAGCATGCAGCTAATCTTGTCAGTCTGACAATCATGTCAGAAACACCTTGGGGTTGATACTATAACAAATAGCGTGCCTTATCAGAGTTAACACGTCTTATCAGAGTAGCATAGCGAGCGCTATAAACTTATGCCTGCAAATTGGCAATGACGAGAGCTCCACTCGTCCTGCGCTGAGCCCCTGCGGGTCCAATCACTTTAAAAGACATTATCCCTGCACTTTGATTGAGCCAATAGGCTGCCTGTCACTTGACAGGAAACTTAACAAGCAGCCCATTGGGCCAATCAAAGTGCAGGAATAATGTCCTTTAAAGTGATTGGACCTGCAGGGGCTCAGGGCAGGATGAGTGGAGCTCTCGTCATTGCCAATTAGCAGGCATAAGTTTGTAGCTCTCGCTATACTACTCTGATAAGGTGTGTTAACTCTGTTAAGGCACGCTATTTGTTATAGTGAATCAACCCCTTGATGTGCTGCATGCTTGATCAGGGTCTATGGTTGAAAGTATTAGAGGCAGAAGATCAGCAGGATAGCCAGGCAATTGGTATTGTTTAAAAGTAAATACAGTGGCTTACAAAAGTTTTTGTCCCCCTTGAAGTTTTACACATTTTGTCACATTACTGCCACAAACATGAATCAATTGTATTGGAATTCCACATGAAAGACCAATACAAAGTGGTGTACACATGAGAAGTGGAACGAAAATCATACATGATTCTAAACATTTTTTACAAATCAATAACTGCAAAGTGGGGTGTGCGTAATTATTCAGCCCCCTTTGGTCTGAGTACAGTCAGTTGCCCATAGACATTGCCTGATGAGTGCTAATGACTAAATAGAGTGCACCTGTGTGTAATCTAATGTCAGTACAAATACATCTGCTCTGTGACGACATCAGAGGTTGTCTAAGAGAATATTAGGAGCAACAACACCATGAAGTCCAAAGAACACACCAGACAGGTCAGGGATAAAGCTATTGAGAAATTTAAAGCAGGCTTAGGCTACAAAAGATTTCCAAAGCCTTGAACATCCCACGGAGCACTGTTCAAACGATCATTCAGAAATGGAAGGAGTATGGCACAACTGTAAACCTACCAAGACAAGGCCATCCACCTAAACTCACAGGCCGAACAAGGAGAGCGATGATCAGAAATGCAGTCAAGAGGCCCATAGTGACTCTGGACGAACTGCAGAGATCTACAGCTCAGGTGGGGGAATCTGTCCATAGGACAACTATTAGTCATGCACTGCACAAAGTTGGCCTTTATGGAAGAGTGGCAAGAAGAAAGCAATTGTGCACAGAAAAGCATAGGAAATCCCAGTTGCAGTTTGCCACAAGCCATGTGGGGGACACAGCAAACATGTGGAAAAAGGTGCTCTGGTCAGATGAGACCAAAACAACTTTTTGGCCAAAATGCAAAACGCTATGTGTGGCGGAAAACGAGCACTGCACATCACTCTGAACACACCATCCCCACTGTCAAATATGGTGGTGGCACTATCATGCTCTGGGGGTGCTTCTCTTCAGCAGGGATAGGGAAGCTGGTCAGAGTTGATGGGAAGATGGATGGAGCCAAATCCAGGGCAATCTTGGAAGAAAACCTCTTGGAGTCTGCAAAAGACTTTAGACTGGGGCGGAGGTTCGCCTTCCAGCAGGACATGACCCGAAACATAAAGCCAGGGCAACAATGGAATGGTTTAAAACAAAACCTATCCATGTGTTAGAATGGCCCAGCCAAAGTCCCGATCTAAATCCAATCGAAAATCTGTGGCAAGATCTGAAAACTGCTGTTCACAAACGCTGTCCATCTAATCTGACTGAGCTGGAGCTGTTTTGCAAAGAAGAATGGGCAAGGATTTCAGTCTCTAGATGTGCAAAGCTGGTAGAGACATACCCTAAAAGACTGGCAGCTGTAATTGCAGCAAAACGTGGTTCTACAAAGTATTGACTCAGGGGGCTGAATAATTACGTACACCCCACTTTGCAGTTATTTATTTGTAAAAAATGTTTGGAATCATGTATGATTTTCGTTCCACTTCCAATAAAATTGATTTATGTTTGTGGCCGTAATGTGAAAATGTGGAAAACTTCAAGGGGGCCGAATACTTTTGCAAGCCACTGTAAATATGGCAGCCTCTCACTTTATTTGTCCTTTAAAGTAAAACCTTTTTACAGTTCTTGCCATGTCAAAAGCAACATGCAATCTCTACATGGCAGAGTTGACTGAGTAAAGGCAGTGGCACTAAAAATAATAGCATAACATAAAGTAGCAGTAACACAAAAAGGGTAAAAGTATTTCCTTTACTTGTTGAAGCCATAAAAGAAAGTTGACCTGTTCTGGGATTCTTTCTCTATCCGTGAACTATATAATAATATACATAAACCAACCTGTTGCCCTCAGAAACTTATCTTTCTTGTAAACTCCATCTCTCATTTGCTGTTTGGTCAAAAGAACACAAATCCCTGTTGCTGAAGTTTTCTTGTGTTTATATCTGGAGAAATCTAGTTGACTTAACAATAGACAGATTTAGATGGTCTATTTTTGTCCTGTATGAGCAGCCTGAGTACAATTCCCTTTAATAAGCCTCATTACAACAAGAAAGGCCGTCTCTGAGTTCTCCTTATCACCGTCTGGCCAAACTTCACAATAACGTCCGCTTAGTTCAGTCCATTGTCTGGCCGATCTCCCAGGGGACTACATTAAGCTCCTGAATCTCCTGAAATCCATCATGCTGAAACCACACGTAAAACTCAGAGCATAATATCTGTGAGAGCTACTGCTGGACTTTTAGAAGGGAACAGGTTGCCATCATCCAACTTACCATACTGATAGTGTTACCCCAACAGGATCAGTTCCACCAAAATGGCTGCGGGCGTTGCATCGGAGCGTGTGACATCCCCAAAACCTATTGCAGCCTTGGAAACCTCCCATCTGACCTCCTGACTTGAGATCTTCACGGATGGCACAAGGTAGAGTTTCGGGGTATATTTTTAGATCAGGGGTGTTGAACTCCAGTCTTCGAGGGCTGGGGTTCTCACACATTTTTGGCACAGCTTAATTTAATTAATTTCATTGATGAATCAGGAAATGTGTGGTTTATCAAGCAGAATACGTTTCTCAGTCCATCCTAAACACTGGCATGGCTATGGCCCTCGAGGACTGGAGTTGACACCTGTGTCATAGATAGTTGATTTATTGATTCGACCCTATTTATAAACTCCTTCACCATCCCGATTGGTTGATAAATTAGATTGTAAGCTCGCAAGGGCAGGGCTCTCTCCCTTTTGTGTCTTGGAATTTGTTATTCATTTTGTGACTTGCAATTTGTTTTACATTTTATTTATCAAGCTACTTTTGTCACTGTAATTACCAATGCTGTACTGTATTTGGTACCAGTTCTGAATTTTGTACCATTATGTATTTTGTACATTGGTGTACACTATTGTCTGCATTATTATGTATCCCTTTGTTTCTTACTTTGTAGAGCACCACTGACTATGTTGGTGCTTTTTTAAATCAATAATAATAATAATAATGTTTACTCCTACTAGAAAGCTCAGTTGAACATCCCAGTTTGTATGTCATCCTTAGTTAAATGGCTGTATTGGTTTTATCACAGACACTCTAATTACGAAGAAGCAAATGTTATGCCTACTGAAAGAATAGTTGAGAAAACATCCATAGCATTAATATTATTATTTTATAAAGTGGGGTCATCTCCCATATAGATACTAGTAGCAGGTAACAATCACATACAGAGTACATGGGAAGTATAATATAGAGACATAACTATAGGGGGAGCAGCTGCAGGAGGGTCCATAGCCAAGAGAGTCCCAAGTTCTATCCCCCCCCAATACAGGGACCCCCTCCATTGCAGGTGATATGTCACCACACCTGTTATGGGAGTTCATGGTGCTCACACTTGTTATACTGTATAATCTCTGGCAGATGGGCCCCATGGCCATACGGATCCCAATGGGGGTAAGGGAAGGAGGTGTGAATATAATGGGGGGGGGGGGGGGGGCATTAAAGTTTTGCTGGGGGGCACCATGACTTGTTGTTACACTCCTAGTACAATAGACACCTCCCATGCAATAAAGTGTAACCCCCTCTCATGGTTAACTTTTAAACCCCTTCCTAACTAATTAACTCCTATACTTGTGTCACCTATACTTTGACTTAAAATTCATGGACAACTGTAATGGATGTGATCACTAGGGTGACAGTTTGGGGACCTAAAGCTCTATAGATGCACAGACTGGTGATAATGCTACGCTACATGCCCAACTAGTGATGAAATATGGGATGTACAGTGGCTTGCAAAAGTATTCGGCCCCCTTGAGATTTTCCACATTTTGTCACATTACTGCCACAAACATGAATCAATTTTATTGGAATTCCACATGAAAGACCAATACAAAGTGGTGTACATGTGAGAAGTGGAATGAAAATCATACAAGATTCCAAACATTTTTTTTACAAATAAATAACTGTAAAGTGGGGTGTGTGTAATTATTCAGCCCCCTGAGTCAATACTTTGTAGAAACACCTTTTGCTGCAATTACAGTTGGCAGTCTTTTAGGGTGTGTCTCTACCAGCTTTGCACATCTAGAGACTGAAATCCTTGCCCATTCTTCTTTGCAAAACAGCTCCAGCTCATTCAGATTAGATGGACAGCGTTTGTGAACAACAGTTTTCAGATCTTGCCACAGATTCTTGATTAGATTTAGATCTGGACTTTGACTGGGCCATTCTAACACATGGATATGTTTTGTTTTAAACCATTCCATTGTTGCCCTGGCTTTATGTTTAGGGTCGTTGTGCTGCTGGAAGGTGAACCTCCGCCCCAGTCTCAAGTCTTTTGCAGACTCCAAGAGGTTTTTGTAACGATTGGTGTCAGCACACAGAGAGAATCTGATTATTGGTGATCTGCAGTATCACCAAGAATACAGATATATACCTGATTATTGATGATCTGCAGAATCACCAATAATACAAGTATAACTAACCTCTGGACACCTGATAACGTGTAAGTGTTTTTGGTGCAACAGTATATGAGTCAGTGATTCCCTGACTGCTGGGAATAAGACTCTATTGCAGTCAAGGGACTCCTTTGAGATAGAGTTCCTGACTGGATTGCAGAGAGATCCCTTTGAGGGACAGGGAGTCCCTGCAGCTACTGGACACCCCACCGGGGGGGGGGGGGTGTCCCAGATAGTACAAAGGAACTGCACACCCAAGGAGTGAGTGACAGAGAGGTCGGCCAGGCCAGGTCGGCAACACACGAGCAGATAAGGTACAGAGACAGAAGGCTGATTTGGTAACCAGGGACAGGCAGGGTTGGCAACAGGTGATCAGATATGCGTAGGTACCGAATCAGAAAGCAGAAGGAGGGTCAAGAGAGCAATAGGTCATAACAGATATCAAGCAGAGGCCTAGTCTAGGGTGTGAGATCCGTGGTCTCAACACCCAGGAACTGGTCTAAGGAATAACACAGTAATGACACAGTATCCCTAATCTTGGGTGTGAGGTCCATGGTCTCAACACCCTGGAACTGGTCTAAAGTATAACAAAATAATGACACAGTATTCCTAAGCTTGGGTGTGAGGTCCGTGGTCTCAACACCCTGGAACTGGTCTAAAGTATAACACAGTAATAACACAGTAATCTGGCTAAGTGTGGATTCCCAGGTCCACCTGGTTCAACCACACTGAAGGATCTGACTATGGTCTGAGTGCTAACACATAAGCATTCGCAATGGCAGACAACCGGCAACTGACAGGGAAGAAGTATATATAGCAGAGCGCTCCTCAGCGCCGCCTAGTCCCATTCAGCCAATCACCTGCTGCGCTGGGATCAGCTGATCGTCCAGATCAGCTGATCCCTCTCCTATTGGCATAAAGGGCTTGCCTGTTAGCGCGCGCGTGCGTAGCTCTCCATCTGTGTGCACTACTAGGCTCAGACAAACCAGGCGCATGCTGCTGCGGAGAGACCGCCGGTCTGAACGTGGCACCAGCCGCCTTGCTGTCAGACCACGCGGTGGTGTCTCCGCAATCCATTACAGTACCACCCCCCCCCCCCACCCCCCCCCGAGGAGTGGACTCCAGACACTTCCCACCAGGCTTCCCAGGATGTAAGTCATGAAACTCCTTTTTTAACTCCTCCGCAAGCATGCAGGAATCTGGCACCCAAAATCTTTCCTCTATGCCATATCCTTTCCAGTGGACCAGATACTGCACGGAGTTCTGCACTAAGCGAGAATCCAGGATCTTTTCAATCTCATACTCTGGTTGGTCATCCACCAACACGGGGGGGGGGGGGGGGGGGGGGAGATTTACACGTGTACTGCTGGCTTTAAAAGAGACACACGGAATGATCTCACACCTCTCATACCGGCTGGAAGATCAATCGCGTAAGTGACATTATTGATTTTCTTGGACACTGGAAATGGTCCTATAAATCTAGGGCCCAGTTTGGGTGACAGTTGTTTCAAGCCCAAATGTCGAGTGGGTACCCACATCAAATCTCCTGTAGAGAACTTCCACTCTACGGACCGTCTTTTATCTGCCTGTCCTTTCTGGGTTTGGAAAGCTTTTCCCAGATTCCTCTTAACTATTCCCCAAATCTCCTTTAGAGCCCTCTGCCAATCTTCCAGGGCTGGGAATGGTGTAGATGCAACCGGCAAAGGAGCAAACTTAGGTGATCTTCCTGTCACTACCTGAAATGGGGAAAACCCAGAAGAGGAGCTTTTCAGGTTGTTGTGCGCAAATTCCGCAAATGGCAAAAATTTTACCCAATCGGATTGCGCATCCGCAACATAACACCTGAGGAATTGTTCCAGGGATTGGTTGACTCTCTCGGTCTGGCCGTTGGTCTGTGGGTGGTAGCCTGATGAAAATGCGAGATCCATGTCTAACTGATGGCAGAGGGCTTTCCAAAACTTCCAAATTGGACTCCCCGATCTGACACTACATTCTCCGGAATGCCATGCAGCCGGAAAATGTGCTGGATGAAGAGATCAGCCAATTCCTGGGCCGAGGGGAGTCCTTTCAAAGGGACAAAATGAGCCATCTTACTGAATCTGTCCACTACCACCCAAATGACCGTCTTGCCCTCAGACCGAGGGAACTCACCCACAAAAGCAATGGAGACATGGGTCCATGGTTCACTCGGAACTGGCAAAGGCTGTAAGGTGCCAACAGGGGCCTGACGAGAGGGTTTACTCTTTGCACACACTGCACACTCTCTTACAAACGCCTTACAATCTGTTGCTAATGTAGGCCACCATGCACATCTGGCCAGTAAGTCTTGAGTTCTGGTGGCCCCGGGTTGACCAGCATTCTTGTGAGAATGAAACAGTTGCAAGAGTTGTAAACGGAAAGGCAGTGGTACAAACATGACCCCATCAGGCTTCCCCTCTGGAACATCCTGTTGGTAAGGACTCAGAGTGACTGTCCAATCCCTCCAGGTCTCAGTGGCTGCCAGAACTACCTTCTGAGGTAGGATGGTCTCAGGGGCTGAAGGCTGTACTGTCTCAGGTTCAAAACACCTGAATAAGGCATCGGCTTTGATGTTTTTACTACCAGGGGTATACGTAATTACAAATCTGAATCTTGCAAAGAAGAGGGACCACCGGGCCTGGCGGGGACTAAGTCTCTTAGCACCCTCTATGTACTCCAGATTCTTATGATCTGTATAAACTGTGATAGTGTGTTCTGCACCTTCTAGCCAGTGTCGCTATTCCTCAAAGGCTAACTTGCCTATGTCGTAGTTTTTCTCTGCGGGTAAAAATCTACGGGAAAAGTAGGCACATGGGTGGAGTTTGCCCTGCAAGCCTGACCTCTGAGACAATACAGCTCCCACCCCCACCTCTGAGGCATCAACCTCCACAATAAAGGGAAAGGTGACATCAACATGTCTCAGTATAGGTGCGGAACACAACAGTTTTTTTTAGTGTGGAAAAAGCCGCATGAGCCTCTGTTGACCAGTGATGAGTATCAGCCCCTTTTTTGGTGAGACTGGTGAGGGGCGAGATGATGGTAGAGTACCCCTTTATGAACCTTCTGTAGTAGTTGGCAAAGCCCAGAAATCTCTGGAGCGCCTTCAGTCCAACAGGCTGAGGCCACTCCAGGACAGCGGAAAGCTTCCCTGGATCCATTGAGAGGCCAGAGGTGGAGATAATGTACCCCAAGAAGGCAACCGAGGTTACTTCGAAGAGGCATTTCTCCAGTTTGGCGTAAAGCAGAGTCTGTCTGTAAGGCTTGGTGGTGTATTCTCCACAGTCAGCATGCAACGCATGAGCTGACGTGAAGGAGGTACACACACTAGCACAAGGAAACAGGCTATCCCTAGTATAGTGGAGGGGAGGACTGACTCCAATAGGAGATTGTGGCGCACAGAGCCGGTGCAGATCCAACAGCCACAAACAATACTTTTGCGATAACGTCTCAGCGCAAGGTAGCGCTGAGCGCATAAACCAGAACTGAGGAGATCAGGACAGGTAGACAGAATGAACGCTTGCTAGCTAGCCGCTACTTAGTGACAGCGAGCGTCCACAACAAGACAGACTGGAATGAGGCAGCCAATGCGTTTGCAGCGATGGCGTGCCTCCCAAAGACAGGACAGGATAGTCAGGAAATAGCAGGATCAAGATAGATGAACGTAACACAGACAAAAATACAATAAGTATGTTTTCCTAGCGTATTACAATTACAGCTATCAATGAAACTATTTGTAACGTCTGACTAACATATGTATATATCGGCAATGAACCGATATATGACATAAGCAGGAACACTGACTAAGACTGGAGTAATACAGGGAACAGGACTCAGAAGGATTCGCTATCTCTTCGCAGAGATGAACGCAATCCACAAACGGTAACAGAACAGGATTCAGAAGGATTCGTTATCTCTTCGCAGAGATGAACGCAATCCACAAACAGAACCAGGAGCAGGGTAACTAACTCAGCACGGGTGATCACGTTACGCGCAACCTAACAAAACGTGCTGGAAAGCTGACTAACTGCACACAGGATATAAACAGTTCGTGTACGTATACATCAGCGACACTGATGTATCAACGTAACACGAATACAAGGAAAATAATAAACGTGCTGGTATGCATATATATTGGCAATGAACCAATATATGATGCAAAGACCAGCAAAGTATCTTTAGAACAAGAAACACGATCGGGGGCTGAAGCAACAGCAAGACAGGCTTAAACTGAAGCTATGAAAACCCGAGGAGTCCTGCAGGAAGCAGATCTTTATACTGAGGTCATCCAATGGGAGCAGACATGCAGATTCCCACACAGGTGAATGATAATCAGTCACAAGCTGACAGCAGGGAAAGGCAGACAAAGCTATGCAGCTTGCATGGAAAGAGATCAGAACTGCCTGAGCTGCAGCACTACTACTTCCAGCAATACCTGCTGCAGCAGCGATCATGACAGTACCCCCGCCCTTAAAGGCGGATACCAGGCGCCTCTCAAAACTGACCTTCCCAAGGAGACAACCTAACTGATAATTCATGATGACCGGGACAGCCCGGCAAGACCAAATTCCAGAATCAGTCATCACAAGACTGGACCCATCAGAACCAGAACCTACAGAACCATGCCCATCAGTACTACAAGTCTCAGTGTGACACCCATCAGAACCATGATTTCCAGAAGAAAGCCCCCCGAAGCTCTCTGAGCGATACCCACTGCCTTCCAGGGACCGTCCAAAAATGCCAAAGCCTTTGCAATGCCCACCGGAACTGTCTTTACCAACACAAAACCCACTGTTGAACCAGTCCAAGGTACCAGGACAAGCTTCTTCAGAGATCTCCCAGAACACTTTAAAGCTCCAAAGAGATCCCAAAAGGTCAGAACGCCCTTTAGGCTCACATGGAGAACTATCAAGAATCCCCATGGAACCTATGGCAATTCCCGAGTCAGGGTTACAAGGACAAACATCAAGATCAGGGCTTTCAGGGACCAGAACCATCTCTGGGCATGCAGGCAGACTGGCAACATCAGAACATGTCTCCCCTAAGGAAGCATCTGATTACGCTAACACCTTAGACACACTTGGGCATTCTGGCACACAAAGCACATCTGGGCACACTGGTACAAGAGAAACTTCTGGGCATGTCAAGGAACTGTGAACCTCAGGGTCAGCCAAGATAGGACCGAAACCAGGACTGGACAAAAATTCATCATGACTAGACTTCACAAGCACTGGACTCTCACTAAAGAATGCAGGAACAGACTTGGATGTCGCTGATTCTAGCAAGGTTGTTAACAAATCAGGTTCAGGGGCATAAACAAGACAGGACAAGTCTTCTGATGTATGACCTGAGCTAGATAGGAATTCCACAACTTCCTCTGGACTGGACAGAGACTCATCTAGTACCTGGGATTGGGGCTCCAAAGTAGCTGCAAAACAAGTCAATATTACAGCATCCCCCACTGAACTGGGCAAATCTGAGGAATTCCCTGGACAGGAAGGGAACTCCGGAATCTCTGCCACACCGGCCAGAGAATCAGAATTTTCCAAAATACAAGGCAGGGTTTCAGGAACGCTTACTAAATCGGACTGAAATTCTGAGACTTCTGTTATTTTGACCAGAGAATCAGAATTATTCATGTTACTGGGCAAGACTTCTGAAACATTCAGAGGACAGGGCTGGAGTTCCTCGGCTGTTACAACACTGGAGAGGGACTCCACAATATTGGTTAAATCAGACTGTGTACAGGGCAAGGTATGTAAGACACTTGCTGACAAGGACAATATTTCAATGACTTCTGCTTCCTTAGACAAAGATTCATCAAGTTTATTTAGAGTGGACTTTAATTCTAAGACAGCTGCTAAACAAGTGAATATTGCTGCAACACCCACTGAGGTAAGCAGTGCCTCAGAGTCTTCTGCTAGAGGGTTTGAAGTATCCAAAGTACTGGGTGAAGCATAGGACTCTGCGACCCCAGCTTCACTGGACAGGATCACTGAACAGTCCATATTGCAGGGCAAAACCATGGAAGCACCTGCTGGACAGCATAAGGATTCTGTGACCTGAGCTTCATAGGAGAGATCTACTGCACAATTCATGGTACAGGGCAAATTTACTGGAACATTTTCTGAACAAGGTACTAATTCTGCGATTTCAGGTTCACATAGCAGATGCTCTGAGCTATTCACGATACAGGGCAATTTTACTGGAACATTTTCTGAACAAGGTAGCAATTCTGCGATTTCAGGTTCACATAGCAGATGCTCTGAGCTATTCACGATACTAGAGCGAGGTGTAGAAACAGGAAGATCAAGACACAATGTTTGCGCATCTGAATCACCATTCATTTGTAAAATTGGGAAATTCAGATGCTGGGGTTCTGAGGTTTCTAGGCAGGATTGCTGGGACTCAGAAGATAATGTAATGCATCTATTGGCATCTGCTGGATCAGACAGGAGTTGAACTTTATTAACACAGGTAATTTCTGCAGAAGTGTTTGCAGAGGCAGGCAAGATTTTTCTGATGTCTGTTTCACTGAACAAAGAGTCATGAGTACTGGCTAGGCTGGACTCGGAAGTCAGCAGGACCTCTGGATTCTCTGCTGAGAAATTTGCGCAGGGCAAGGTTAAGAATGTATCAGTGGCTTCTGTTTTACTGGTAAGTAACACTGAGTTATCCATGGTACAGGGTGGAATTGCAGGAACTTCAATTTCACACAAAAAGAGCTCCGAATCACCTGCTGAATCAGCCAAAGGGGCTGAAGCAGGCGGGTCAGAACGCCAAATTTGCGAATTCGGAGTCACATAAAAATCATCCAAAATCAGTTCCCACACATCAATCAATGGAGCCACCAAGTCATACCTACACACACCAATCTCTATTAGGTTATAGGCCGACTTCATGCATGCATTCAATACGAATTCACTTTTTGCACTGTAAAATTGACAAAATGAACTTGAATCATTCTTCCATTCACAGACCAGGGCTTCTATCTCTCCCTTCTCAAATGGAGGATCCCATGCATACTTAGCTGAACATTCAGGCTGATCACACTTGGCAGATATGATTGTGGCAGTGACATGTATTGGGTTAATTAGCAGGTGATTGGCAGATTCCTTATTCTTAAGAATCTCCAATACCTGTAGCAAGTGTTGAACTGTAGTGTATGTAAACTTCCCTTGCTTCACAAATAAGTTGATTTGTTCAATACTCTGTAATATCTCCTCATAATCATACTCAGATAATTATTTTAAACAAAAATCTTTATTTTCCCTAGCCAGTGATGAAAGCTCATTAGTAGTTTCATAAGTCCATTTAACTCCCCTGAAAGACAATTGCATTTCATTATCTGTTAATGGCAGAATCTCATTATAGGTCTCAGTCGCTAAGGATAACGACTCTGCAGATCGGACACGTTTCTTATAACGTTTGCGTTTGGCCTTAGACCTTGCTGCCTTTGGTGATTTATTCAAAGCTGCAGGAAAATTATCAGGAACACTCTCTGCTTGCTGATCATTTTTGCAAACAATTGAAGGGGAAGCTGATTGGCCTGCTGCCAGGAGTTCATTTAGAGGAAAAGGCAATGGATCTATGCGCAACCAGTTATGGATCACAAACGCTAGAAATTCCAGCGGTCTCTCTTTCAAATCCGAATGATCGAGGACATCAAAGGCCCACTGGAACAATTTCCCTTTAAACAAAATATAAACTAGCTGGAGTGCCCAGGTTGAAACAGGAGTCGCTTGGAGATCAGGATTGGCCAGGAACCTGGCACATTCAGAGAAAAACTCATTTTCTGTTTCAGAGCTAAGTTCTTCAAATTTCTTAAAGGAACAGGAACCATAATTAACAGTGTCATACTTTCTGGGAATCCCCCCCACAATGGGGATTGGTAAGGGGGTTTTCATAATGTAAGGCTTGGTGGTGTATTCTCCACAGTCAGCATGCAACACATGAGCTGACGTGAAGGAGGTACATACACTAGCACAAGGAAACAGGCTATCCCTAGTATAGTGGAGGGGAGGACTGACTCCAATAGGAGATTGTGGCGCACAGAGCCGGTGCAGATCCAACAGCCACAAAGAATACTTTTGCGATAACGTCTCAGCGCAAGGTAGCGCTGAGCGCATAAACCAGAACTGAGGAGATCAGGACAGGTAGACAGAATGAACGCTTGCTAGCTAGCCGCTACTTAGTGACAGCAAGCGTCCACAACAAGACAGACTGGAATGAGGCAGCCAATGCGTTTGCAACGATGGCGTGCCTCACAAAGACAGGACAGGATAGTCAGGAAATAGCAGGATCAAGATAGATGAACGTAACACAGACAAAAATACAATAAGTATGTTTTCCTAGCGTATTACAATTACAGCTATCAATGAAACTATTTGTAACGTCTGACTAACATATGTATATATCGGCAATGAACCGATATATGACATAAGCAGGAACACTGACTAAGACTGGAGTAATACAGGGAACAGGACTCAGAAGGATTCGCTATCTCTTCGCAGAGATGAACGCAATCCACAAACGGTAACAGAACAGGATACAGAAGGATTCGTTATCTCTTCGCAGAGATGAACGCAATCCACAAACAGAACCAGGAGCAGGGTAACTAACTCAGCACGGGTGATCACGTTACGCGCAACCTACCAAAACGTGCTGGAAAGCTGACTAACTGCACACAGGATATAAACAGTTCGTGTACGTATACATCAGCGACACTGATGTATCAACGTAACACGAATACAAGGAAAATAATAAACGTGCTGGTATGCATATATATTGGCAATGAACCAATATATGATGCAAAGACCAGCAAAGTATCTTTAGAACAAGAAACACGATCGGGGGCTGAAGCAACAGCAAGACAGGCTTAAACTGAAGCTATGAAAACCCGAGGAGTCCTGCAGGAAGCAGATCTTTATACTGAGGTCATCCAATGGGAGCAGACATGCAGATTCCCACACAGGTGAATGATAATCAGTCACAAGCTGACAGCAGGGAAAGGCAGACAAAGCTATGCAGCTTGCATGGAAAGAGATCAGAACTGCCTGAGCTGCAGCACTACTACTTCCAGCAATACCTGCTGCAGCAGCGATCATGACACTGTCTTAACTTTTCTAACACAAACTTAACATGTCTGCGGTGTTCAGAAAGATTGGACGAAAAGATCAGTATATCGTCCAGATAGACTAGGACGAACTTCCCCAACACCTCCCTGAATACCTCGTTAATTAACTCCTGGAAGACAGCCGGAGCGTTACACAACCCGAAGGGCATCACTAGGTACTCGTAAAGCCCGTCGGGTGTGTTAAAGGCTGTCTTCCATTCGTCACCATCTCTGATACGCACCAGATTGTATGCACCTCTCAGATCTAGCATTGAGAAAATCTTGGCGTTGGTCACCTGAGTGAACAAATCGTCAATTAAGGGTAAAGGGTAGCGATTTTTCACAGTGATCTTATTTAGGCCTCTATAATCAATGCAAGGACGAAGGCCTCCATCTTTTTTCTTTACAAAAAAGAATCCTGCCCCTGCTGGTGAACGGGAGGGGCGGATGAACCCTTTAGCCAAGTTTTCTCTGATGTATTCCTGCATAGCTAGTTTCTCAGGCCCAGACAGATTATAGAGGTGACCCCTGGGAGGCATACAACCAGATCTCAAATCAATGGGACAATCAAAGGTATGGTGGGGGGGAAGTTTATCTGCCGACTTGGGACAGAAGACGTCAGCAAATTCTGCGTATTGTTTTGGCACCCCTTCAACCTGAATGCTGGTATTACCCACGGTTACTTTCGCTAAACAATGATGATAACAATGGGTCGACCAGCTCGTTAGCTGACCTGAAACCCAGTCTATCTGAGGGGAGTGAAGTTGTAACCAGGGCATGCCAAGAATGATGGTGGAGGTTGCCATACGCAAGACCAGAAATTGCAGATTCTCCTCATGTAGTACCCCAACACTGAACTTCAGATTCGGAGTACAGGACAGAGGATGTCTACTCTGCAGAGGAGAGTCATCTACAGCAGTGACCAAAATCGGTTGGTCCAATGGGAGTATAGGGATTCCCAATTTTTTTGCAAACTCGTAATCTATAAAGTTAGCTGCTGAACCAGAGTCAACGAAAGCTTCAGTGGTAACAGTCTGACCCTTCCATGTGACAGAACAAGGAAGGAGCAAACGATTGTTGTCTAGAGGTAAAGACTGCGCACCTAGGGTATTACCTCTGACTACACCTAGGCGGCAGCGTTTCCCGACTTCTTGGGGCAATTCTGTACTCTATGGCCCTCCTCTGCACAGTATAAACAGAGCTGTTCTGTTTTCCTGCAATTCCTCTCCATCCGTGTCAACTTGGACTGACCAATTTGCATTGGTTCTGGTGGAGGTGAGACGGGTGGAGGAGAGGCGTAAGAGACATATCTGACCACGTTCTTACCATGGGTTTGCTTCTGATACCGTAAACGGCGATCAACCCGTACTGCTAAAGAGATTGCCTCATCAATAGTTTTTGGTTCAGGGTGTCCCAACATCAACTCTGAAACTGCCTCTGACAACCCTGATAAAAAACAATCTAACAGTGCGAAAGGCCCCCACCTAGCTGAGACAAACCACTTCCTGAATTCAGCTGCATAGACTTCCACTGGATCCCTGCCTTGACGTAAGGTCTTTAGCTTTCGCTCAGCAGTAGAGGCAATGTCCGGATCGTCATAAATTATGGCCATGGACTTAAAAAACTCCTCTACTGATGTCAGCGCCTCGTGCCCTGTCTGCAGGCTATAGGCCCAAGTTTGAGCATCTCCTGACAGCAGGGTCTTAATAAATGTAATTCTCTGTGCCTCTGTTCCTGACAAGTTAGGTCTTAGTTCAAAATACGATATAATACGATTCTTAAAATTCTGAAAGTCAGATCTATGACCAGAAAACCTTTCTGATACAGACATACGTAAGTCTGTAACTGGAGGAGATCGCACTGAATTTACAGCCGTCTGAAAGACCTGTAAGGACCCAGATAAAGCAGAGATCTGGGCCTGCTGACCGTCCAGCACTCTGATGAAATTTTCCACCGAGGTGGTGAGTGTATTAAGACGGCTGTCAAGTGCGTCCATTTTGTTTTTCAGGTCTGCTGTTCTGTAACGATCGGTGTCAGCACACAGAGAGAATCTGATTATTGGTGATCTGCAGTATCACCAAGAATACAGATATATACCTGATTATTGATGATCTGCAGAATCACCAATAATACAAGTATAACTAACCTCTGGACACCTGATAACGTGTAAGTGTTTTTGGTGCAACAGTATATGAGTCAGTGATTCCCTGACTGCTGGGAATCAGACTCTACTGCAGTCAAGGGACTCCTTTGAGATAGAGTTCCTGACTGGATTGCAGAGAGATCCCTTTGAGGGACAGGGAGTCCCTGCAGCTACTGGACACCCCACCGGGGGGGGGGGGGGGGGGGGGGGGTGTCCCAGATAGGACAAAGGAACTGAACACCCAAGGAGTGAGACAGTTAGAGAACTCGGCCAGGCCAGGTCGGCAACACACGAGCAGATAAGGTACAGAGACAGAAGGCTGATTCGGTAACCAGGGACAGGCAGGGTTGGCAACAGGTAATCAGATATGCGTAGGTACAGAATCAGAAAGCAGAAGGAGGGTCAAGAGAGCAATAGGTCATAACAGATATCAAGCAGAGGCCTAGTCTAGGGTGTGAGGTCCGTGGTCTCAACACCCAGGAACTGGTCTAAGGAATAACACAGTAATGACACAGTATCCCTAATCTTGGGTGTGAGGTCCGTGGTCTCAACACCCTGGAACTGGTCTAAAGTATAACACAATAATGACACAGTATTCCCAAGCTTGGGTGTGAGGTCCGTGGTCTCAACACCCTGGAACTGGTCTAAAGTATAACACAGTAATAACACAGTAATCTGGCTAAGTGTGGATTCCCAGGTCCACCTTTGTTTAAACCACACTGAAGGATCTGACTATGGTCTGAGTGCTAACACATAAGCATTCGCAACGGCAGACAACCGGCAACTGACAGGGAAGAAGTATATATAGCAGAGCGCTCCTCAGCGCCGCCCAGTCCCATTCAGCCAATCACCTGCTGCGCTGGGATCAGCTGATCGTCCAGATCAGCTGATCCCTCTCCTATTGGCATAAAGGGCTTGCCTGTTAGCGCGCGCGCGCGTAGTTCTCCATCTGTGTGCACTACTAGGCTCAGACAAACCAGGCGCATGCTGCTGCGGGGAACCGCCGGTCTGAACGCGGCACCAGCCGCCTCGCTCTCAGACCACGCGGCGGTGTATCCGCAATCCATTACAGTTTTCTTCCAATATTGCCCTGTATTTGGTTCCATCCATCTTCCCATCAACTCTGACCAGCTTCCTTGTCCCTGCTGAAGAGAAGCACCCCCAGAGCATGATGCTGCCACCACCATATTTGACAGTGGGGATGGTGTGTTCAGAGTGATGTGCAGTGTTAGTTTTCCGCCCCACATAGCGTTTTGCATTTTGTCCAAAAAGTTCCATTTTGGTCTCATCTGACCAGAGCACCTTCTTCCACATGTTTACTGTGTCCCCCACATGACTTGTGGCAAACTGCAAACCGGACGTCTTATGCTTTTCTGTTAACAATGGCTTTCTTCTTGCCACTCTTCCATAAAGGCCAACTTTGTGCAGTGCACGACTAATAGTTGTCCTATGGACAGATTCCCCCACCTGAGCTGTAGATCTCTGCAGCTTATCCAGAGTAACCATGGGTCTCTTGACTGCATTTCTGATCAGCGCTCTCCTTGTTTGGCCTGTGAGTTTAGGTGGACGGCCTTGTCTTGGTAGGTTTACATAGCAAGGAAATGAACAGCGCTACTTAAAAACAGGCAAGTGCATACCTGCAAAAGAGTGCAAGCCCCACTTGTGGGATATAATACACACCGAGCATACACATGACCTGTCTACCACTGGAGGAGGATGTTAGTTTCCTGTAACAGCTTGCATGCAACCTATTAAGTACTCGTCCCTCCCACTGCGAAGAAGTCGATCCTCCATGGGAGGGGCCTAACACTAACTAAATCCTAACCTATGTATATGCATAGCCTGGGTGCGGCTAATCAAATAAAATTGAAAATTGCGCAAATGGTGGATCAGCGCAACACCAGGCCGCCTCCGAATGGCCTCCAATCAGAGGTGCGCTGAGCTCCCCCAGAAACTACAAACGCACCTTGAACCCAAACAGAAGCTCGGCATATACACCAAAAGCATGGCTGTTAAGTGGGAGCAGCTGACCAAAAACGAATTAAATTAGTACATAGCAAGGAAATGAACAGCGCTACTTAAAAACAGGCAAGTGCCTACCTGCAAAAGAGTGCAAGCCCCACTTGTGGAATATAATACACACTGAGCATACACATGACCTGTCTACCACTGGAGGAGGATGTTAGTTTCCTGTAACAGCTTGCATGCAACCTATTAAGTACTCGTCCCTCCCACTGCGAAGAAGTCGATCCTCCATGGGAGGGGCCTAACACTAACTAAATCCTAACCTATGTATATGCATAGCCTGGGTGCGACTAATCAAATAAAATTGAAAATTGAAAATTGCGCAAATAGTGGATCAGCGCAACACCAGGCCGCCTCCAAATGGCCTCCAATCAGAGGTGCGCTGAGCCCCCCCAGAAACTACAAACGCACCTTGAACCCAAACAGAAGCTCTGCATATACACCAAAAGCATGGCTGTTAAGTGGGAGCAGCTGACCAAAAACAAATTAAATTAGTACATAGCAAGGAAATGAACAGCGCTCCTTAAAAACAGGCAAGTGCCTACCTGCAAAAGAGTGCAAGCCCCACTTGTGGGATATAATACACACCGAGCATACACATGACCTGTCTACCACTGGAGGAGGATGTTTTGGTCAGCTGCTCCCACTTAACAGCCATGCTTTTGGTGTATATGCAGAGCTTCTGTTTGGGTTCAAGGTGCGTTTGTAGTTTCTGGGGGGGCTCAGCGCACCTCTGATTGGAGGCCATTCGGAGGCGGCCTGGTGTTGCGCTGATCCACCATTTGCGCAATTGGTAGGTTTACAGTTGTGCCATACTCCTTCCATTTCTGAATGATCGCTTGAACAGTGCTCTGTGGGTTGTTCAAGGCTTTGGAAATCTTTTTGTATCCTGAGCCTGCTTTAAATTTCTCAATAACTTTATCCCTGACCTGTCTGGTGTGTTCTTTGGACTTCATGGTGTTGTTGCTCCCAATATTCTCTTAGACAACCTCTGAGGCCGTCACAGAACAGCTGTAATAGTACTGACATTAGATTACACACAGGTGCACTCTATTTAGTCATTAGCACTCATCAGGCAATGTCTGTGGGCAACTGACTGCACTCAGACCAAAGGGGGCTGAATAATTATGCACACCCCACTTTGCAGTTATTTATTTGTAAAAAATGTTTGGAAGCATGTATGATTTTCGTTCCACTTCTCACATGTACACCACTTTGTATTGGTTCTTTCATGTGGGATTCCAATAAAATTGATTCATGTTTGTGGCAGTAATATGACAAAATGTGGAAAACTTCAAGGGGGCCGAATACTTTTGCAAGCCACTGTATGTATCATTTATAGATCCTAATGAGGCTTCCGGTTCCCTGTTGCCATTCACCTGATTGGGGCTGCGCTCCTCTTCTCCTCTTGCTCCTGCTTGAAAAGGAGCGCAGCCCCGGTCAGATTATCAACAAGCGCTTGTCAGTGATCTTTGGAGGGTCTGCGAGCGGCAAAGAGGGACTGGAGGACACTGTGGGAAGCCTCTGCAGAGTTCCCCAACCCTGTCCTCAAGGCCTTCCAACAGTACATGTTTTGCAGGAAACCACACACAATCACAGGTGGGGTAATCAGTGTTGCAGCAGAGCTGATTAACTTACTCTGTGGATTTATATAAAACATGCACCATTGGTGGGCCTTGAGGACAAGGTTGGGGAACATTGCTCTATAGGATCCAGAGGCTTCCCTCTTCTTAGGTTAGTATGAGATTTTTTTTTAAATAAATGTTTGAGAAGCTGCAAATCCAATAAAATGTGCATCACTGACCGAGTGTAACTGTCCTTTTATTTTCCACCAATCAGAAATTCTGGAGAGTAATGCCAGTCACCCTCCCTGTATAGGAGGTCTCCAACTTTACAGGTAAGACATGAATGCCTCTCCTTCTTTCAGCTAAAGCTTGGGTTAACCACAATGAGCATTGTGACACCACTATTTTTTATCTCTTGAACTGTACTATGATTTTTTTATGAAGAAGTAAAAATCCACTCTAGTTCAGCACTAATCATTAGATGCAGGGGTGTAACTACAAATCATGGGGCCCCCCAGCAAAAGTTTTGGGGCCCCAGAATGTTCCCACAGTTTCCCTAGCTTACCCCTGGTGACCCTGACACATACCTCCAAACTTTTTAAGATAAGAAATACGGACACTTAAGCCATGCCCCTTTCAAGCCCCTAATTACAGCCACAGCACACCCCAAGTCTTGCATACCATAGAGCAGAGGACCCCAAACTTTTTCGGTCAAGAGCCGGGTCAACATACTTCAGACTGTTGGGGGGCCGGAACATACATAAAATGATGTTAAAAACATTACATTGAATCTATGTATTGATTTCCCCCAATCATGCCAGAAGGAGAACTCCCAGCAGCCTCCATTCAGTCATGTGGCACCTAGAGAAAGACTTTGTGCACCAGACAGTGAAGCATACCCAGGTGACAACCTGCTGTCCAGTTGGACAGCACTGTCACCTGATGCAGAATTGGATTGGAAGCCAGCGGATAATTGCTCGCTGGTTTCTACAGTATGTGGATGGGTGGAGCCAGCACTGCTATTCTATAAGCGGGCCGATGATAATTGATGGTGCAGTGGGCCACATCTACAAGTTATACATTTTGTGTTTAGGGGCTAGTGAAAAAGCCTCGGGGGGGTCCTTTCTATCCTGGTTAATTTTTCTTCATATTAACATGTAAAAATAAGAAATATATCAATATCAGAAGGATGGGAATAAAGTTTATTTGAAGTCAAGTAAACCTTTTTCAAAATACAGATATTTAGGGCCTTTTTCCACTAGCCTGCGATTTGCGATTTGCTTCTGATCGCAAATCGCAAGGTACATTAAACTAATGGAAACTGCAGCAGCAATTTCCATTAGTGCGATCCGATTGCGATGCGATTTTGGTCAAAGCGCAATCGTTGTCCTGCCGCGTTTTGTATGTGATTGAGCTGGACTATAATGAGTATAGTAGCTCAATCGCAATCGCATGGTGGAAATTGAAACGCGATCGCGATCGGAATCGCGATCGGAATCGCGATCGCATTTCATAGTGGAAAAGAGCCAGATCTGTACATCAGTCCTGAAAGAGGGACAAATAAGGAAGAAAGAGGAGCAGAGAGATAAGGTTCCCAAAAAGGGACTGACAGCCTGGGGGCCCATCCTGCTAGGGTCATAAAACAAGTGTGGACATCCTAATCTTCACACCGTGACACCGATGTCACAAAAACACCTGATCTGGAGGATAGACTTCTTTATCAGAGGGTGTAAAGTAGTAGTCGCGGCCCTCTTTCCTCTCTGGGCCCCCTGCAGTCACAGGTGCTGCTCCCCTGTAGCTACGGCCCTGATTAGATAGCCTAGGCCTCCATGTCCTTTCCAGAAAGTCGGCAGTGGCTGGCAAGAGGATTGGACTTGTCATCTAACATTCTTGGTTGGGGACATTGTGGAATGACTGTGGTGTGTTTGCGCAATTTACAAAAAACAAAAACAGAATGAGAAGGGCTCATTTCCAAGCAGCACGTGTCTTTTAAAATGGCAAGGAAGCCTATCAGAAAATGGAACGGCACAGCAATGTGCACCCATATCTGTTGTACCAAATTTTGCTATGGCTGAACTGATAACACTATCTACTAAACTATAAAGAGAAATTCAGTTTCACATGACAATACAATTAGGTAGTAAACTGAATGTCTCCTTATTGTTTACAGGAGATAGAGCAGAAGTGTAATCGGTTCAGCCCTTGCAAAATTTGGTAGTGCAGATTTGGGAGCACATTGCTGTGCCTTTAAAGAGTACAAAATTAGAGAATTACCTAAAGAGAGGGAAGCCTCAGGATCCTATTGAGGCTTCCCTCGCTACTCCTTTGTCCCCCGTTGCTGAGCGCACCCCTCCTCCCCGAAAATTAGCTACAAGACATTGCTTCTAATTACATTGGGGCCATGCAACTCCTCTTCCTATAGTGTGGCTGCGGAATAGCTCCGTATTACTGAGCATGCGGGGGTTGGCTCACGCGGCTACTGCATGGCCACTCTTAATGAAGAAGAGCCCTGATGTGGAGGGTGGCCGCAGTCCGCAACGGGGGATAAAGGAGTAGTGAGGGAAGCCTCAAAAGGGGTCGGAGGCTTCCCTCTCTTAGTCATTGGGAGTCGTGCTGAAAAAAAAAAGCCAGATACTTGCCTAAGGAGAGGGAAGGCTCTGGGTCCTATAGAGCCTTCCCTCTCCTCTCCCGGGGCCTTCGGTGCCACGCTGGCTCCCCCCTTTGAATACCCCGCCGTGGGGGATTTGATAGTCTTCGGGAGCTAAGTCCTCCTGAAGACAGGCGCCTCCATACTGCGCGGGCGCGAGTGCACGTGAGAGGTAGTGTTGGGCGAACAGTGTTCGCCACTGTTCCGGTTCTGCAGAACATCACCCTGTTCGGGTGATGTTCGAGTTCGGCCGAACACCTGATGGTGTTCGGCCTTTTAGTTCGGCTTCGCCCGAACTACTCAATGCCCCCCGAACAGGGCCCTGTTCGCCCGAATACGGCCCCCCTATGGGGTCGCAGGCATAAGGGGGGAGCATGCCCCGATCGCGGGGGGGGGGTCGGAAATTCCCCCCACCCCCTCCGCTAGCGCTCCCCCCTCTGCCCGCTTCCCCATAAAAAAAAGTTTGCGGAAAGTTAATAGTACCTGCTGTAAAGTTTGCGGAAAGTTAATAGTACCTGCTGTGGCTGGCTGGCAGTGACTACTAGGAGACGCGTTGAGGCCGGGCAGCGGGCGGTTCAGCGGTAGTACCCTTGTGGTACTTCCGCCCTTTCTCTGACCTCACGTCCTCTACGTGATGACGCATACGAGGGTACGCGTCACGCGGGATTACGTTAAATTTGCTAATAGGCTTCCCAGCTGACCATTTTAAAAGCCCCTTTCTGCTTGGGAATAAGTTCTTTTGCCTGGTACTCACGATGCAATTTTTCATCAAATTGACTGTCAATGTAAACACAGGAGGACCTGGCGCTCGATGGCTGGAGGATGCAATGTCCCTGAAAACCAGCCGCTGTATTAAATATGCGGAAACAGTACCTGCAAACAGCATAGGTATAAGGGAAATACCTCCTGCTGTTACATGAAGTCCTCCGTGGGCATAAGTCCCGTGCTATGTGCACAAACACCGCTCACGCGGATGTACTGGATCTGACTGAGGACGCTGAGTCTCTCCACCAGCAGTGATGTCGCACACTCTGCGCTCTGCGCTTCAAAGGATATGCAGGATGCTGTCGGCTCAATTCCTGTATATGGAAGCACAGAGGGGACACACCATAGTGCAGACTGCGCCTAGTGTTGGACAGACCCCACAATGATTGTACTTACTGACAAATGCTTGTTTATTGACATATCAAAGATTAAAATCCCGATCCGGATTTCGGCCAGCAGCCTTCCTCAGGGGAACTGTCAAATCGATAATTTCTGACAGGTCTAATCTGATTTCCGATCGTTTTTATGATCAAATTTGTATAGATGTGATTTGGAAAATTGATCAGAAAAACAATCGGGAATCTAGCAGACCTGTCAGAAATGATCGTTTCGACTGCCAATCTGAATGGAAATTGCATCATGTGTACCAGGCATTACCATTTTGTTTGTTTGTTTGTTTGTTAGTTAAACGTTTGTAGGGGAAAGCAGTGGGTATTCGCCTTCGTGGTGAGTGCATATGGGGGGGGGGGCAGCTGCCTCCGCTGTTCCTTCCTCCCATTAGGGTATAGCTTGCAGGTGGTGGTCCCAGGTAGTGTGAGCGCTCGGGGCCCTGCCTGTTTTCTGCACCCCTGTTTGTAAGTTTTCTACACAATATAAGTAAGCTGAGACAAAGTTTGCTTTTAAAGAATTTGCAGCTGATGTTTTTTTTTTTAACCCCACAAAACTGGAGTTCTGTTTTTTTCAAACTTGTTCTGATGAACCAGCTCAACAGGCAGCAGCCACCATCCGCAGGTTCTTCTTAACTATGCAGGACCTCCATAGAGACCCTCAGCTAAGGAGTCCTTTAACCAATACAAATCATATTGATGAGATAATTTCTCTTATCTCCAGGAAGGTGGACATCACAGAGGACATGGTTAGCCAGGCGGTGTTGCGAGATTTGTCCTCCAAATGCTGCTGCCAGACCCCCAGAGCTGAGGACCTGATCATTGACGAGTTATCCCAGATGCCTCTGTACCGAGTAAGTGGGGACGGGGGAAACCATTTATTCTGTGGCTATGCTGCAAAATCCTCGTGAGACGATATGCGGACATGGATTACGATGTAATGGGACCCTAGACAGGGTAGTAGATTTGGAGCCCCCTTGTGGTCTTTTTGGTAAGGTAAAGTGGAAAGCGGTCAGAGAGGGTGGCTGGTGGGCCCCTTGACAGCCGCAAGGCCCCAGGCAACTGCCTAGGTTGCCTGCTCTGACAATGTGTGTGCATTTAACAGCATGATACTCTAGTACCTAAGTTCTCAACGTGTGGTACACATTTTGTGTTGGGTTCAAGGGGTACTTGACTATCTTTGGCATTAGAAATAATATTACAATGAGCTTGGGGACAAAAAAGTAAAAAATCATATAAAATTAACCATTTCAGCCCACGGGGATTTTTCACCTTCTGCATCGGAGCAATATTCACCTCCCATTCATTCGCTAATAACTTTATTACTACTTATCACAATTTATTGATCTATATCTTGTTTTTTTCCACCACTAATTAGGCTTTCTGTGGGTGGTACATTTTGCTAAGAGCCACTTTACCAAAAATGCATTTTAACAGGATTAATAAGAAAAAAATGGAAAAAATTCATTATTTCTCAGTTTTCGGCCATTATACCTTTAAAAACATCCACGCTACCATAATTAAAACCTATGTATTTTATTTGCCCGTATGTCTCGGTTATTATATCATTTAAATTTTGTTCATATCACAATGTATGGCTGTAACGATTGGTGTCAGCAACACAGAGTTTTTTCTGATTATTGGTGATCTGCAGTATCACCAATAATACAGATGCTATACCTGATTATATGGTGATCTGCAGAATCACCAATAATACTAGTATAGCTAGACACAGGACACCCAATGTGATAAAGTGTTTGGTGCAACAGTAATTAGAGAGGTTATCTCCCAAGGAGCGGGAGATACAGACACCACTGCAGCCAATGATTCCCTGAAGAGCAGGGAATCAGACTGCACTGCAGCCAGTGGACCCCTGAGGGACAGGTTGCCACTGACTGTGCTGAAGATGATCTCCTTATGTGGAGGAGATACAGACTGTACTGCAGCCAAGAATTCCCTGAGGAGCAGGGAACCTTGGAAAGTACTGCAGCCAGTGGACACCTGAGGAGCAGGGACCACTGCCTGGGCTGCAGGAGAGAGAACTGAGTGAAAGAGAGGGATAATAGAACTGCAGCCGAGGATTCCCTGATGAGCAGGGAATCAGATGGTACTGCAGCCAGTGGACACCTGAGGGGCAGGGACCACTGACTGGGCTGCAAGAGTGGTAACTGGTGAAGTGAGAGATGTGATCGGGCTGCAGCCAAGGGTTCCTTGAGGGGCAGGGAATCAGACTGTGCTGCAGTCAAGGATTCCCTGATGGACTGGGAATCAGACTGTACTGCAGCCAGTGGACTCCTAAGGGGTAGAGACCACTGACTGAACTGCAAGATGGTCTTTCTGAGGAGCAGGTGACCCTTGCAACTAATGAACACCTGGAGAGCAAGTGTCACGGATAGTAAAGTAAGGCTGATCGCCCAAGGAATGAGTGACAGCCAGAAAGGTCAGACAAGCCAGGTCGGCAACACACAGACAGATAAAGTACAGAGACGGAAGACTGATTCGGTATCCGGGTACAGGCAAGGTTGGCAACAGGTAATCAGATAGGCAAAGGTATCGAATGAGTAAGCAGGAGAGTGGTCAGGAAAGCCAGAGATCATAACAGGTAACAGTATATCTCTCAACCCTAGTCTTAGGTGTGAGGTCCTTGGTCTCAACACCTGGGAACTAGTCTAACAGATAACAGTAGCAATGTAGCAATCTCCTAGTCTTAGGTGTGAGGTCCTTGGTCTCAACACCTGGGAACTAGTCTAACAGATAAACAGTAACAATGTAGCAATCTCCTAGTCTTAGGTGTGAGGTCCTTGGTCTCAACACCTGGGAACTAGTCCAATACATACACAATACAATAATACTTTTAAGGCTATCAATGGAATCTGACTAAGTGTGAATTCCAGGCTCCGCCTGGTTGTAACACACTGTAAGATCTGACTGGGGTCTGAGCGCTCACACGGAAGCATTCGCAACAGCAGACAACTTGCAACTGACAGACAAGTCCTATATATACCCAGAGCGCTCCACAGCACAGCCCCAGTCACTCAGCCAATCCGGAGCATAGCTGGGATCAGCTGATCGGCTTGATCAGCTGACTCCCCTTCTGCTAGCATAAAGGTCCTGTCGCCTGGCGCATGCGCGCGTAGCTCTCAATCTGTGTGCACTAGAAGGACCAGGCGAACCAGCAGCATGTTGCTGCGCGGCAGAAGCCGCCGGCTGGAACGCGGAGATAGCCGCCATGCCGCTTGCCCACGCGGCGGCATCTCCACTATTCATTACAGTACCCCCCCCTGAGGAGTGGACTCCGGACACTTCCTACCCGGCATCTCAGGGTGTAAGTCATGAAACTATTTCTTTAATTCTTCAGCATGCATGCGACACTCCGGCACCCAAGTTCTCTCCTCCAGACCATACCCCTTCCAGTTGACCAGATACTGCACAGAATTTTGCACTGAGCGAGAATCTAGAATCTTCTCGATCTCATACTCAGGTTGGTCGTCAACCATCACAGGGGGGGGGGGGGGGGAGAGGAATCCACATGCACTGCAGGCTTCAACAGAGACACATGGAATAATCTCACACCTCTCATGCTGGCTGGGAGATCAATCGCATAAGTGACATTATTAATCTTTCTGGCCACTGGGTATGGTCCCACAAATCTAGGTCCTAGCTTAGGCGATGGTTGTTTTAAAGCTAAATGCCGAGTAGATACCCACACCATGTCCCCTGGAGAAAACTTCCACTCTACAGACCGCCTCTTATCTGCCTGTTTCTTCTGAGTCTCGAAGGCTTTCCCCAAATTCCTCTTAACCATTCCCCAAATCTCCCTCAATGCCCTCTGCCAATCCTCCAGGGCCGGAAATGGGGTAGATGCCACAGGTAACGGCGCAAACTTGGGAGATCTTCCCGAAATTACCTGAAACAGGGAGAATCCAGAAGAGGAACTCTTCAGATTGTTATGTGCAAATTACGCGAATGGCAAAAACTTTACCCAATCGGACTGTGCATCTGCACAGTCTGATTGAGTAAAGTTTTTGCCATTCGCTGAATTTGCACATAACATCTGAAAAACTGCTCAAGGGACTGGTTAACTCTCTCGGTCTGACCAATTGGTCTGTGGGTGGTAGCCTGATGAAAATGAAAGGTCCATACCCAGCTGATGGCAAAAGGCTTTCCAAAATTTTGACACGAACTGGACTCCCAGATCTGACACCACATTCTCCGGAATGCCATGCAGCCGAAAAACGTGCTGGATGAAGAGATCAGCTAACTCCTGGGCGTCCTTTCAACGGGACAAAATGAGCCATCTTACTGAACCTACTACCACCCAAATGACCGTCTTGCCCTCAGACTTGGGGAGTTCTCCTACAAAGTCCATTGACAAATGAGTCCATGGTTCATTTGGCACTGGTAAGGGTTGTAGTGTACCCACTGGTGCCTGGTGAGAGGGCTTGCTTCTAGCACAAACTGCACACTCTCTTACAATCTGTTGCTAGCGTAGGCCACCAAGGGCATCTAGCCAACAAAGCCTGAGTTCTGGCAGCCCCAGGATGCCCCGCATTTTTATGGGAATGGAACAGTTGTAAGAGTCGCAGGCGGAAAGGCAGTGGTACAAACATAACTCCCTCAGGCTTCCCCTCTGGAACATCCTGTTGAAAATGACCCAGAGTAGCCGTCCAGTCCTTCCAGGTCTCAGTAGCTGCCAAGACTACTTTCTGAGGTAGGATGGTTTCAGGGGTTGAAGGTTGCACTGTCTCGGGCTCGAAACACCTAGATAGGGCGTCAGCTTTGACGTTCTTACTACCTGGTGTATACGTTATGACAAATCTGAATCTTGAAAAGAATAAAGACCAATGGGCCTGTCGATGCCCCTTCTATGTACTCCAAGTTCTTATGATCCGTTTTGACTGTGATAGTATGCTCTGCCCCTTCCAGCCAATGTCGCCATTCTTCAAAGGCTAATTTAATGGCCAAAAGCTCTCGGTTGCCAATATCGTAGTTCTTCTCTGCAGGAGAGAACCTACGAGAAAAGTAGGCACACGGGTGAAGTTTGCCCTGCAAACCAGAGCGTTGAGACAGTACAGCCCCAACCCCGACCTCTGAGGCATCGACCTCCACTATAAAGGGGAAGATGACATCTAGTGTTGGGCGAACAGTGTTCGCCACTGTTCAGGTTCTGTTCGGGTGATGTTCGAGTTCGGCCGAACACCATCAGGTGTTCGGCCAAACCGTTCGGCCACATGGCCAAACTAAGAGCGCATGGCCGAACGTTCGGCTAGCGCTGTGATTGGCCGAACGGTCACGTGGTTCGGGTAAATAAATACCCGAACCACGTCATATCTCCGCCATTTGTCTGTGGGTTTAGCTTTGGGTAGGCAGGCAGGGTAGTTCGCTCTCCAGCCACGCTAGCCAGGGTCCCCCCCAGTCATTGTGTGTCGCTGCTGGGAACAGTAGTACACCGCTCGCTCAGCCACACTATATATAGCATTGGTTACTGCCACTGTGTACCTCGCTCAGCCACACTATATATAGCATTGTGTTTACTGCCACTCTGTGTACACGGCTCAGCCAGACTATATAGCATTGTGTGTACTGCCACTGTGTACCTCGCTCAGCCACGCTATATATAGCATTGTGTTTACTGCCACTCTGTGTACACCGCTCAGCCAGACTATATAGCATTGTGTGTACTGCCACTGTGTACCTCGCTCAGCCACGATATATATAGCATTGTGTTTACTGCCACTCTGTGTACACCGCTCAGCCAGACTATATAGCATTGTGTGTACTGCCACTCTGTGTACACGGCTCAGCCAGACTATATAGCATTGTGTGTACTGCCACTCTGTGTACACCGCTCAGCCAGACTATATAGCATTGTTTACTGCCACTCTGTGTACACCGCTCAGCCAGACTATATAGCATTGTTTACTGCCACTCTGTGTACACCACTCAGCCAGACTATATAGCATTGTGTGTACTGCCACTCTGTGTACACCGCTCAGCCAGACTATATAGCATTGTTTACTGCCACTCTGTGTACAACGCTCAGCCACACTATATAGCATTGTTTACTGCCACTCTGTGTACAACGCTCAGCCAGACTATATAGCATTGTTTACTGCCACTCTGTGTACAACGCTCAGCCACACTATATAGCATTGTTTACTGCCACTCTGTGTACACCGCTCAGCCAGACTATATAGCATTGTTTACTGCCACTCTGTGTACACCGCTCAGCCAGACTATATAGCATTGTGTGTATTGCCACTCTGTGTACACCGCTCAGCCAGACTATATAGCATTGCGTACTCTGCCAGTCAGTGTGTATATTGCTGGGATCAGTAATACTCCACTCACCGCCAACCACTATATGAGCTCACCATGAGTTCCTCAGAGACCTCCGCTGTGAGCAGCACTCCCAACAACAGCAACAGCCAACGCCCCACGCAAGCTATAACATCCACCCCAGCAGCCAGTGGTCAGCAGCAGCCCTCCCCGGAGGAGAACATTGTGTCCATCGGTCCGTCGCCAGAGCGATTAATGAGGGCTGCCATTGAGGAGATGATGGGGCCTGATGTGGAGGAGGAGGTCTGGCTCAGGCCAGCATCCCAAGTTAATGTTGAGGACGATGAGGGGTCTGTGTCTGGGGATGTTGGGGTGGCAGAGGTGGTGGGTGGGTCAGACTCAGGAGAAGAGTTGTATGATGAGGATGATGATCGGGACCATCTGTATGTGCCTCAGAGTCCGACCCCGGAAAACATGTTGTATCGTGTGTTTAGGTACTAAAATCTGCGTTCCCACTTCCCAGTACTGCCCGCAGTGCCCGGGTCCACGGATCCATATAATTTTTTGGGCAGCACTATCAAACTGTGGTACTATGAGTGAGTTGCCATGGTCCTTCTGTGCTGCCTGTCACACTCACCGTCTGTCTGCAGATGGATTGTTCAACACAGCTACGCCATCTGACATGTAGTCCTGGACCTTGACCATCTTCTCCAGGAGATTGGTGTTGGAGGACGTGGAACTGCCCGATTGCTGTTCTGTGGGCTGCTGCATGGGTGTCAGAAAATGTTCCCACTCCAAGGACACTGCCAATACCATTCCCTTTTCGGCACTAGCAGCAGCTTGTGTTCTTTGCTGCCCTCCTGGTCCTCCTGGGTTTGCTGAAGTCAGTCTGTCGGCGTACAACTGGCTAGAGAAGGAGGAGGATGTCAATCTCCTCTCTAAAGTCTCCATCCTCAAGGGCCTGCTGGAATTGTTCCATTTTTGACCTGTCTGACACTTTCTTCAATCAGTTTTTTAACATTGTGTTTGTATAAACTGGGTATAAACCCAGTAATTGGTGTTGTCCAGATTCCAGAATAATGAATAATAATGAATAGTGAATACTGCGCGGGCCGCGTTCAATGCAGTCTAGCATGAATTGAGCCATGTGTGCCAGAGAGTCCTCCCAGACTCCTCTGTCTTCATGTTCTTGTGAACGTTGTGATTGTTGTGATGCACCATATTCGTCACCAGCATCACTTTCTTCCTCTTCTGCTGTCCATTCCCGCTAAATTGTGGAAGTCCAACGTGCACCGCTCTGTCCCTCGGCAGTGGGGGCATCCAATTCCTGCTCCAACTCCAGCTGTTCCTCGTCCTGTTCTTTGTCATAGCTGGGACCAGCGTTTCCTGAGGCAGGTTGCCTGATGTTGGTATCATCACGCTGATCGTTTTCATCTTCAGAATCCCCCACTTGCATCATGCCAGCGGTTTTCCATCTTCAACATTGATTTCTTCAGTAAACACAGCAGTGGTATTGTAATGCTGACTGTAGAGTTGTCACTGCTCAGTCACGCAACGTGGATTGCTCAAAATTTTGGAGGACTTGGCAGAGATCCAACATGGTGGCCCAATCAGATCCACAGAAGCTTGGTAGCTAGCTGCTGGAATGCGCCTCGGCACTGCGCAAAAGCATGCTAGCATGTGCAGCGTAGAATTCCAGCGCGTAGGGAGGGACATCACCCAGCGAGCGATGGTGCGCTAGATTGAAGCGCTCCTGCATCTCTTGGTGAGTCCTTCAGAAGCGGTACTGGACTTTTAACAATGTTTTTTTTTTTTTCCTTCAACAGAAGATCTGCCACGTTGGAGTGAGGAGGACGCCGCCGACCCCGACACCAAGCTGAACCCCGGCGAACTCCAAGCAGAGGATCTTCAGGAACCCTCAAGGCTTTGAGCAAGCTGAGGAGGATCAGCAGTCCCGACGAGACCTGTCCTCATATGCGACTGAGTGCAGTGGAGCTCCCCAGAACAACCTCTCAGTTGTCACTTTGTCACTGGTCACTTTGTCACTTTGTCATTTTGTCACTTTGTCACTTGTCACTTGTCACTTTGTCACTTTGTCACTTTGTCACTTGTCACTTTGTCACTTGTCACTTGTAGTGTTGGGCGAACATCTAGATGTTCGGGTTCGGGCCGAACAGGCCGAACATGGCCGCGATGTTCGGGTGTTCGACCCGAACTCCGAACATAATGGAAGTCAATGGGGACCCGAACTTTTGTGGTTTGTAAAGCCTCCTTACATGCTACATACCCCAAATTTACAGGGTATGTGCACCTTGGGAGTGGGTACAAGAGGAAAAAAAAATTAGCAAAAAGAGCTTATAGTTTTTGAGAAAATCGATTTTAAAGTTTCAAAGGGAAAACTGTCTTTTAAATGCGGGAAATGTCTGTTTTCTTTGCACAGGTAACATGTTTTTTGCCGGCATGCAGTCATAAATGTAATACATATAAGAGGTTCCAGGAAAAGGGACCGGTAACGCTAACCCAGCAGCAGCACACGTGATGGAACAGGAGGAGGCGCAGGAGGAGAAGGCCACGCTTTGTGAGATACAACAACCCCGGCCTTGCATGAGGGCAAGAAGCGTGCGGATAGCATGCTTTGTACCGCCATGCAGTCATAAATGTAATAAAGATAAGAGGTTCCATAAACAGGGACCGGCAACGCTAACCCAGCAGCAGCAGCAGCAGCAGCAGCAGACGTGATGGAACAGGAGGAGGCGCAGGAGGAGAAGGCCACGCTTTGTGAGACACAACAACCCAGGCCTTGCATGAGGGCAAGAAGCGTGCGGATAGCATGCTTTGTACCGCCATGCAGTCATAAATGTAATAAAGATAAGTGGTTCAATAAACAGGGACCACGCGGCAACGCTAACCCAGCAGCAGCAGACGTGATGGAACAGGAGGAGGCGCAGGAGGAGAAGGCCACGCTTTGTGAGACACAACAACCCAGGCCTTGCATGAGGACAAAAAGCGTGCGGATAGCATGCTTTTTACCGCCATGCAGTCATAAATGTAATAAAGATAAGTGGTTCAATAAACAGGGACCACGCGGCAACGCTAACCCAGCAGCAGCAGACGTGATGGAACAGGAGGAGGCGCAGGAGGAGAAGGCCACGCTTTGTGAGACACAACAACCCAGGCCTTGCATGAGGGCAAGAAGTGTGCGGATAGCATGCTTTGTACCGCCATGCAGTCATAAATGTAATAAAGATAAGTGGTTCAATAAACAGGGACCACGCGGCAACGCTAACCCAGCAGCAGCAGACGTGATGGAACAGGAGGAGGCGCAGGAGGAGAAGGCCACGCTTTGTGAGACACAACAACCCAGGCCTTGCATGAGGACAAAAAGCGTGCGGATAGCATGCTTTTTACCGCCATGCAGTCATAAAAGTAATAAAGATAAGTGGTTCAATAAACAGGGACCACGCGGCAACGCTAACCCAGCAGCAGCAGACGTGATGGAACAGGAGGAGGCGCAGGAGGAGAAGGCCACGCTTTGTGAGACACAACAACCCAGGCCTTGCATGAGGGCAAGAAGCGTGCGGATAGCATGCTTTGTACCGCCATGCAGTCATAAATGTAATAAAGATAAGTGGTTCAATAAACAGGGACCACGCGGCAACGCTAACCCAGCAGCAGCAGACGTGATGGAACAGGAGGAGGCGCAGGAGGAGAAGGCCACGCTTTGTGAGACACAACAACCCAGGCCTTGCATGAGGGCAAGAAGCGTGCGGATAGCATGCTTTGTACCGCCATGCAGTCATAAATGTAATAAAGATAAGTGGTTCAATAAACAGGGACCACGCGGCAACGCTAACCCAGCAGCAGCAGACGTGATGGAGCAGGAGGAGGCGCAGGAGGAGAAGGCCACGCTTTGTGAGACACAACAACCCAGGCCTTGCATGAGGGCAAGAAGCGTGCGGATAGCATGCTTTGTACCGCCATGCAGTCATAAATGTAATAAAGATAAGTGGTTCAATAAACAGGGACCACGCGGCAACGCTAACCCAGCAGCAGCAGACGTGATGGAACAGGAGCAGGCGCAGGAGGAGAAGGCCACGGTTTTTGAGACACAAACACCCAGGCCTTGCATGAGGACAAAAAGTGTGCGGATAAAGCAGCAATGCTTTTTGCCGCCATGCAGTCATAAATGTAATACAGATGAGAGGTTCAATAAACAGGGACCGGAAACGCTACACCATCCCAGATGTTCATTGGTCATGTTACTTGGTTGGGGTCCTGGAGTGTTGCGTAGTCATTTCCAATCCAGGATTGATTCATTTTAATTTGAGTCAGACGGTCTGCATTTTCTGTAGAGAGGCGGATACGCCGATCTGTGATGATGCCTCCGGCAGCACTGAAACAGCGTTCCGACATAACGCTGGCTGCCGGGCAAGCCAGCACCTCTATTGCGTACATTGCCAGTTCGTGCCAGGTGTCTAGCTTCGATACCCAATAGTTGAAGGGTGCAGATGGATTGTTCGACACAGCTACGTCATCTGACATGTAGTCCTTGACCATCTTCTCCAGGCGATCGGTGTTGGAGGTGGATCTGCACGCTTGCTGTTCAGTGGGCTGCTGCTGCATGGGTGTCAGAAAATGTTCCCACTCCAAGGACACTGCCGATACCGTTCCCTTTTGGGTACTAGCTGCGGCTTGCGTTGTTTGCTGCCCTCCTGGTCGTCCTGGGTTTGCGGAAGTCAGTCTGTCTGCGTACAACTGGCTAGAGGAGGGGGAGGATGTCAATCTCCTCTCTAAAGTCTCCACAAGGGCCTGCTGGTATTCTTCCATTTTGACCTGTCTGACTCTTTCTTCAAGCAGTTTTGGAACATTGTGTTTGTACCGTGGATCCAGAAGGGTATAAACCCAGTAATTGGTGTTGTCCAGAATGCGCACAATGCGTGGGTCACGTTCAATGCAGTCTAGCATGAATTGAGCCATGTGTGCCAGAGTCCTACCAGAATCCTCATCATCCTCTTGTGAGCGTTGTGATAGTTGTTGTGATGCATCATAGTCGTCACCTTCCTCCTGGTCTGCTTCTGCTGACCATTCGCGTTGAATTGTGGAAGTCCAACGTGCACCGCTCTGGCCCTCGTCAGTGGTGGCATGAAATTCCTGCTCCAACTCCAGCTGTTCCTCCTCCTCTTCTTCGTCATAGCTGCTGGGGCCAGCGTTCCCTGAGGCGGATGGCCTGATGTTGGTACCATCACGCTGATCGTTTTCTCCTTCAGATTCCCCCAGCTGCATCATGACAGCTGTTTCCTTGATTTTTAACATCGACCTCTTCAGTAAACACAGCAGTGGTATGGTAATGCTGACTGAAGAGTTGTCACTGCTCACAAGCAACGTGGATTGCTCAAAATTTTGGAGGACTTGGCAGAGGTCCAACATGTTGGCCCAATCGGATCCACAGAAGCTTGGCAGCTGGCCGGATGCGCCTCGGTACTGCGCCGTCATGTACTGGACCACTGCACTCTTCTGCTCGCAAAAGCGGGCTAGCATGTGCAGCGTAGAATTCCAGCGTGTAGGGACATCACACAGCAAGCGATGGTGGGGGAGATTGAAGCGCTCCTGCATCTTGGCGAGTGCCCCCGAAGCAGTACTGGAATTTCTACAATGTTTGGCCACTCGACGCACCTTCAACAGAAGATCGGCCATGCCTGGGTATGTCCTCAGGAACCGCTGAACTACTAGGTTCATCACGTGCGCCAGGCAAGGGATGTGTGTCAGCTTAGCCAACCTTAAAGCGCGAATGAGATTACTCCCATTATCACACACAACCATGCCCGGTTTCAGGTCCAGCGGTGCCAGCCACAAATCCGTCTGTTCCTTTATTCCCCTCCAAATTTCCTCCCCTGTGTGCTGCTTATCCCCAAGGCAGATTAGCTTCAGCAACGCTTGCTGACGCATGCCAACAGCTGTGCTGCACTGCTTCCACGATCCTACTGCTGCTGGGTTAGCGTTTCCGGATGAGGTACAGCTTTGAGATGCGTTGGAGGAGAAGGAGTCAGAGAGGTAGGTGCTGCTGTTGTTATCCAGTGGGAGGGACGGCGGTGCAGCTGTTTGCGGCGTGGGCAACACCCGCGCCGTAGCAGGTGAGGAATCGCTGCCAGGCTCCACAAGGTTCACCCAGTGCGCGGTAAGGGAGATGTATCGACCCTGGCCGAACGCACTCGTCCAGGTGTCAGTGGTGAGGTGAACCTTGCAGGCAACGGCATTCTTCAAGCTTCGGGTTATTTTGCTGACCACGTGCTCATGCAACTCAGGCACTGCAGAGCGCGCAAAGTGGTAGCGGCTGGGAACCACGTAACGTGGGATGGCCACTGACATCATGCCCTTGAAGCTGTTTGTCTCCACCACTCGATATGGCAGCATTTCGCAGGCCAGAAGCTTGGCTATGCTGGCTGTTACTGCCACGGCCCGGGGGTCATTTGCTGGCAATTTCCTCTTGCGCTCAAACATCTCCGACACAGACAACTGAACCGTAGCGCTGCACACGGAAGGGCTGTTGGTTGTTGTGTTTGATGAACACTGGGAGACCTCAAGAGCACTACTCCGGAAAGTGACAGTGTCAGCGTCGTCTGATGTTTGTGAATGTTGTGAACCACGCAATGGCTGGGCTACTGCTGCTGCTGAGGCGGGTCTGGTGGTGAGTCTGGTGAACCCAAGGGAGGCAGTGTTGTTGCTGGTACCCTGTCCTGACGCGTTTGCCCACAGAGTGGGATGTTTGGATAGCATGTGACGGCTCATGCTGGTGGTGGAGAGGTTGTTAATACTTTTCCCCCTGCTCAGGCGGGTCTTGCACACCTTGCAAATCGCCATGGTAACATCCTCAGTGCAGTCTTCAAAGAAAGCCCAGACTTTGGAGCACCTGCCTCCTTGCTGGCGATTTCTGTTTGCTCCTCTTTTGCCTCTCACTTGAACTTCCACGCTTGTGGTGCCTGAAATAGCGCGCCGCCTACCTTGTGGCACAAGGCGAACTCGTGCAGCAGTGGGTTCTTCAACAGACTCATCTGTGCTGCTGCTACGACGGCGATGTTCTCGTTCACAAACAAAATCTGGGTCTCTGTCCACATTGTCCATACCCTCCTCTTCCATCTCCTCAAACTCGTCATATGTCATTGTGGGCCGCCGCCGTGGAGTAGAGCTCCCCACAACAACCTCTGCGCAGCACACTCCAACGTCGTCTTCCAGATCTTGTCGGCCGACCTCCTGCAATTGCAACCCCTCCTGCCCAAATTGCTCTGGGATTTGGGTTTCCGAGTCCTCCTCGGACTCGCCTTGTATTTCAGTGCGCGGTGCATTTCCCACAGTTAACGGTTGTGAATCAAGGCACAACATTTCTGGCTGTTCCTCCATTGACCTTTGAAAGGAGGAAGTTTGTTGGGCTGGGAATAGCTCCTGCGAATACCCCATTGTGTCCTGAGGTAATTAATCGGACTGGTTATCTGGCAGTTGTGTGCGTGGTGTCGCTGCCGGTTGTGTCAGCTTTGTGCCCACTGGCTCCTTGTAACTGGCTGAGGACTCGGACCTCGTGCGTGATGTGCTGGTGCTGCTTAACCCACTGCTGGACGCTTGAGAGGTCATCCAAGTAATTATCTGGTCCTGTTCTTTTGGATTTGTGAGGGTTGTTGTCCTGGACAACATGGGCGGTATTGAGTGTGTTTTCTTGGGTGCTCCCCTGTGGCCTGTACGTGAACCGTCAGGGGAAACACCTCTTCCCTTGCCCCTCCCTCTTTCACCGGATTTCTTCCTCATTTCACTTATCCTTACAGTACACGCTGACTGGCAGCAGTACAGTGGCAGTACAGAAATGCTATACAGTACCACTATTCCCAGCAGCGACACAGAGCACAATGCTATACAGTGGCGGGTGAGCGGTGTACTACTATTCCCAGCAGACACAGAACAGTAAACAGAATGCTATATAGTGTGGCTGAGCGAGCGGTGTACCACTATTCCCAGCAGACACAGAACAGTAAACAGAATGCTATATAGTATGGCTGAGCGAGCGGTGTACCACTATTCCCAGCAGACACAGAACAGTAAACAGAATGCTATATAGTGTGGCTGAGCGAGCGGTGTACCACTATTCCCAGCAGACACAGAACAGTAAACAGAATGCTATATAATGTGGCTGAGCGAGGTACACAGAGTGGCAGTAAACAGAATGCTATATAGTGTGGCTGAGCGAGCGGTGTACTACTATTCCCAGCAGACACAGAACAGTAAACAGAATGCTATATAGTGTGGCTGAGCGAGCGGTGTACCACTATTCCCAGCAGACACAGAACAGTAAACAGAATGCTATATAGTGTGGCTGAGCGAGCGGTGTACCACTATTCCCAGCAGACACAGAACAGTGAACAGAATGCTATATAATGTGGCTGAGCGAGGTACACAGAGTGGCAGTAAACAGAATGCTATATAGTGTGGCTGAGCGAGCGGTGTACTACTATTCCCAGCAGACACAGAACAGTAAACAGAATGCTATATAGTGTGGCTGAGCGAGCGGTGTACCACTATTCCCAGCAGACACAGAACAGTAAACAGAATGCTATATAGTGTGGCTGAGCGAGCGGTGTACCACTATTCCCAGCAGACACAGAACAGTAAACAGAATGCTATATAGTGTGGCTGAGCGAGCGGTGTACCACTATTCCCAGCAGACACAGAACAGTGAACAGAATGCTATATAGTGTGGCTGAGCGAGCGGTGTACCACTATTCCCAGCAGACACAGAACAGTAAACAGAATGCTATATAGTGTGGCTGAGCGAGCGGTGTACCACTATTCCCAGCAGACACAGAACAGTGAACAGAATGCTATATAATGTGGCTGAGCGAGGTACACAGAGTGGCAGTAAACAGAATGCTATATAGTGTGGCTGAGCGAGCGGTGTACTACTATTCCCAGCAGACACAGAACAGTAAACAGAATGCTATATAGTGTGGCTGAGCGAGCGGTGTACCACTATTCCCAGCAGACACAGAACAGTAAACAGAATGCTATATAGTGTGGCTGAGCGAGCGGTGTACCACTATTCCCAGCAGACACAGAACAGTGAACAGAATGCTATATAATGTGGCTGAGCGAGGTACACAGAGTGGCAGTAAACAGAATGCTATATAGTGTGGCTGAGCGAGCGGTGTACTACTATTCCCAGCAGACACAGAACAGTAAACAGAATGCTATATAGTGTGGCTGAGCGAGCGGTGTACCACTATTCCCAGCAGACACAGAACAGTAAACAGAATGCTATATAGTGTGGCTGAGCGAGCGGTGTACCACTATTCCCAGCAGACACAGAACAGTGAACAGAATGCTATATAGTGTGGCTGAGCGAGCGGTGTACCACTATTCCCAGCAGACACAGAACAGTAAACAGAATGCTATATAGTGTGGCTGAGCGAGCGGTGTACCACTATTCCCAGCAGACACAGAACAGTAAACAGAATGCTATATAGTGTGGCTGAGCGAGCGGTGTACCACTATTCCCAGCAGACACAGAACAGTAAACAGAATGCTATATAGTGTGGCTGAGCGAGCGGTGTACCACTATTCCCAGCAGACACAGAACAGTGAACAGAATGCTATATAGTGTGGCTGAGCGAGCGGTGTACCACTATTCCCAGCAGACACAGAACAGTAAACAGAATGCTATATAGTGTGGCTGAGCGAGCGGTGTACCACTATTCCCAGCAGACACAGAACAGTGAACAGAATGCTATATAATGTGGCTGAGCGAGGTACACAGAGTGGCAGTAAACAGAATGCTATATAGTGTGGCTGAGCAAGCGGTGTACTACTGTTCCCAGCAGCGACACAATGACAGGGGGGACCCTGGCTAGCGTGGCTGGAGCGCGAACTACCCTGCCTGCCTACCCAAAGCTAAACCCACAGACAAATGGCGGAGATATGACGTGGTTCGGGTATTTATTTACCCGAACCACGTGACAGTTCGGCCAATCAGAGCGCGTTCGGGTCCGAACCACGTGACCCGTTCGGCCAATCACAGCGCTAGCCGAACGTTCGGGTAACGTTCGGCCATGCGCTCTTAGTTCGGCCATGTGGCCGAACGGTTTGGCCGAACACCATCAGGTGTTCGGCCGAACTCGAACATCACCCGAACAGGGTGATGTTCTGCAGAACCCGAACAGTGGCGAAAACTGTTCGCCCAACACTAGTCACTTGTCACTTTGTCACTTGTCACTTGTCACTTTGTCATTTTGTCATTTTGTCACTTTGTCACTTTGTCACTTTGTCACTTTGTCACTTGTCACTTTGTCACTTTGTCATTTTGTCACTTTGTCACTTGTCACTTTGTCACTTTGTCACTTGTCACTTTGTCACTTGTCACTTGTCACTTTGTCATTTTGTCACTTTGTCATTTTGTCACTTTGTCACTGGTCACTTTGTCACTTTTCACTTTGTCACTTGTCACTTGGTCACTTGTCACTTGGTCACTTGTCCAGATGATCTCGGTACACCTCCTGCGATTCAAATTCCTGCACACATTGCTCTGGGATTTGGGTGTGATGAATGATGCATCTAACTGGCCACCGGAGGCAATTAAGGCCTTCAAAACATTGAAAGCAGCTTTCTGTTCCGCCCCCATTTTGCGTCATGTTGAGTTGTTGACGTCATGTTCATCCTCGGCCTCGCCTTGCATTTCAGTGCGAGGTGCATTTTCCACAGAAAAAGGTTGTGAATCCGGGCACAACATTTGTGGCTGTTCCATTGACCTTTCACAGGTAGAAGATTGTGGGGGTGGGAATAGCTCCTCCGAATAGCCCATTGTGTCCTGAAAACTACTCATTGCATTGCTTTGCGCACACATTTTTTTGTCCTCATGCAAGGCCTGAGTTGCACCTGAAAGCGTGGCCTTCTCCTCCTGCGCCTCCTCCTGTTCCATCACGTCTGCTGCTGCTGGGTTAGCGTTGACGCCCGGTCCCTGTTTATTGAACCTCTTATCTTTATTACATTTATGACTGCATGGCGGTAAAAAGCATGCTATCCGCACGCTTCTTGTCCTCATGCAAGGCCTGGGTTGTTGTGTCTCAAAAAGCATGGCCTTCTCCTCCTGCGCCTGCTCCTGTTCCATCACGTGTGCTGCTGCTGCTGGGTTAGCGTTACCGGTACCTTTTCCTGGAACCTCTTCTCTGTATTACATTTATGACTGCATGGCGACAAAAAGCATGTTACCTGTGCAAAGAAACATGACATTTTCCACATTTAAAAGACAGTTTTTCCTTTGAAACTTTACAATCAATTTTCTCAAAAACTATAAGCTCTTTTTCAAATATTTTTTTTCCTCTTGTACCCACTCCCAAGGTGCACATATCCTGCTAATTTGGGGTATGTAGCATGTAAGGAAGCTTTACAAAGCACGAAAGTTCGGGTCCCCATTGACTTCCATTATGTTCGGAGTTCGGCGCGAACACACGAACATCGCGGCGATGTTCGGCGAACGTTCGCGAACCCGAACATCTAGGTGTTCGCCCAACACTAATGACATCCACATGTCTCAAAATGGGAGCAGAACAGAACAGTTTTTTTCAGTGTAGAAAAAGCAGAATGTGCCTCTGTTGACCAGTGGTAAGTGTCAGCCCCTTTCTTGGTAAGACTGGTGAGGGGTGACACTACTGAGGAGTACCCTTTGATGAATCTCCTGTAGTAATTGGCAAAGCCCAAAAATCTTTGGAGTGCCTTCAAACCTACAGGTTGTGGTCACTCCAAAACAGCAGAGACTTTCTCTAGATCCGTGGAGAGACCAGATATAGAAATAATATAACCCAAAAAAAGAACTGACGTAACCTCGAAGAGGCACTTTTCTAACTTGGCATAGAGTGAGTTCTGTCTTAATTTCTTTAACACGAATTTGACATGTTTACGATGTTCCGTCAGATTAGGAGAAAAAATCAGTATGTCGTCTAGATACACTAGCACGAATTTCCCCAGCACCTCCCTGAAAACCTCATTAATCAACTCCTGGAAGACGGCAGGGGCGTTACACAACCCGAAGGGCATAACCGGATACTCGTAGTGCCCGTCGGGCGTGTTGAACGCCGTCTTCCATTCGTCACCATCTCTATTCCGTACCAGGTTGTATGCACCTCGTAAATCCAATTTAGAAAAAATACTGGCATTGGTCACCTGAGCGAACAAATCATCAATCAGCAGCAATGGGTAACGATTTTTCACTGTAATCTTATTTAACCCTCGATAGTCAATGCAGGGTCAGAGGCCTCCATCTTTTTTCTGTACGAAAAAGAATCCTGCCCCAGCTGGTGAGCGGGAAGGCCAGATGAAGCCTTTGGCCAAATTCTCTTTGATGTACTCCTGCATTGCCACTTTCTCAGGTCCTGACAGATTATAAAGGTGACCCCTAGGAGGCATACAACCAGATCTTAAATCAATGGGACAATCGAAGCTAAGGTGAGGTGGGAGTTTATCTGCGGATTTGGGACAGAACACATCAGCGAATTCCGCGTACTGTATTGGCACGCCTTTAACCTGAATCTTGGTGGCACAAACGGTTACTTTCTCCAAACAATGATGATGACAATGGGCCGACCAGCTCTTTAGCTGACCTGAAGCTCAGTCAATCTGAGGGGAGTGAAGTTGTAACCAAGGCATACCTAGAATAATGGTGAAGGTTGCCATATGCAGAACAAGGAATTGTAAACTCTCTTTGTGTAGCACCCCTACATTACACACCAACAAGGGGGTTTGAGAAAGAGGTTGGTTACTCTGCAAAGGAGAGTTATCAACTGCAGTGACCAAAATCTGTCGGTCTCACAGGAGCAAGGGAATTCCCATTCTTTTTACAAAATCATAATCTATGAAGTTAGCCGCAGAACCAGAGTCTAAAAAGGCCTCTGTGGGAACAGTCTTACCTTCCCACGTGATAGGGCAGGGAAGGAGCAGACGATTATCGTTTAGAGGTAAAGACTGTTCGCCTAGGGTATTACCTCTGACTACACCTAGACGGCAGCGTTTCCCAACTTTTTAGGACAATTCTGAACCATGTGACCCTCCTCCGCACAGTATAAACAGAGTCTTTCTGATTTCCTGCAATTGTTTTCCACCTGCGTCAATCTCGAGTGTCCGATTTGCATCGGCTCAGACGGAGGTGACGAGGTTGGAAAGGAGACGTAGGAGACAAATCTTACAGCGTTTCTACCCCGGGTCTGTTTTTGATAGTGTAAACGGCGATCTACCCGTGCTGCCAAAGAGATTGCCTTGTCAATGGACTTGGGCTCAGGATGTCCTAACATTAATCACGGGGCCCCCCTGCAAAACTTTGGATGGAGCCCCCTCCCCCCTGGCTTTCTGCACAGGAAAACTGAGAACCAATGTTATTCAATTGGCTAGAGCATACTTGAATGTGTTTTCCCCATGTAGATAAAAACAGATAGCAGTGAAACACTGCAGGCATTTTCTCTATCAATTACATTAGCTTCTGTGATAAAACATGCATGTTTTTACACATACAAACACACATGGTGTGCAGAAAACGCATACAGAAAACCGACAGACGAGGATGCTCCCAGCCTCAGCTTATTACACTCACACTGTCCATTTCTGATGGATCTTTATTTCAATTCAGGAGGACTACCGTTCACGCACCATTACCATACCTCCTCCATCGAATTCCTAGATCTCACCCTCTACATAGAGTCAAACCACATCAAAACAAAGACCTACTTCAAACCAGTTGACGCCAACAATTACATACCTTTCAATAGCTTTCATCACCACCCATGGATCATCAACACACCCTACAGTCAATATAGAAGAATACATAGGAATTGTACAGATCCAACACAATACGAAATCCAATCCAAAATACTCACCCAAAAATTCAAGGACCGTCAATACCCCAAAAACTAATCAAGAATGCAAAATACAGAGCCAAACACCCTAACCCCATAACCCACCCCACCAACCCATCCAACACAGCAGACACACCCAGATTCATCACCCGCTACAATGCCCAACATACACAAATCCGCAATATCATTAAAAACAGGTGGGATATCCTCATGCAGAACCTGAATACTACCACATGTACCATCTATCACCTAAAGGAGAGCCTCTAATCTCCGTAACATCCTAGCACCCAGCAGACTCCATAGATAAAACACCAACCAACATACTACCGTACCACCACAGGAGCCTGGCTGCTTCCCTTGTAATAGTAATCGGTGTAAAGCTTGTCAATTAATTATTACCAGTCCATCCTTCACCTCCTTCAGTACTAATATCCAATATCCCATCAAAAAACACCTTACCTGTGAATCCAAATATGTCATCTATCTAATTTCATGTCCCTGCCAGCTCCAGTACGTGGGGCAGACCACCCAGATGGCCCGCAGCAGAATAGGCCAGCATAAAAGAAATATTATCAATACATTTCCCCTCCACAGTGTAACGCGTCACTTCTGCACTCATCACGACAATAATCCAGACTTATTTCATATCACACTGATTGACTCAGTAGATGTGCGACTGTCGGATGCGTTTGATCGTCTCTAAAAGAATGAGATGTATTGGATTCAAATTCTAAAAACCCTCATCCCGGAGGGTCTAAGCGAAGTGCTTGAAAAAATTCACTAGACCATTTATAACTGTTTTTCTTTTATCTCTGCCGCTCTCTTTTAGCCCTTCTTGTGTTTTTTCCAATAATAATGATAACTGTAATGATCTTATCATACCTTTTAGAGATTTAATGTTACCATTTATTTTTATGTAGTTATGATTTTAGTTATATTTTTATAAAATACCCCATGGTGTACAGCAATGTCATAATATCATGTTATAATTATTACACCAGTATATTGTGGATGTAGATACGCCTGTGAGATTATCCTGCAATTTTTATGTCTATAATGTATACAGATATATGACTAGCAAAACACCTTAATCACATTGGAGTTGATATTTGCTAACATTTTCCTTTTGTAAACACACTAATCATCTAACCATTACAATATTAATAATTGAGGCTTGTTTTTTATATTACTGTACTATTGTCATTGCATACTGCTTCTGTTTTCTCTACTATCTACATTACAGATAGATGCCATATTTTGTTTATCCACCGGAGGGCAGCAGATCACCACTATTTGTCATAACTTACGCTAGTTTTAATAACAACAATATACACTTATTATTTTATTATTTATTATTTTTTAAACCAATTATACATTATAAATGTGTCCAAATTGCCCCAACACTACACTGTTCGCCTCCTAGGCTAACAGAAGCACGCCGGACGCTGATTTGCGGCTGGTATCTCTAACAGATCCATTTGCCCATCGCCAATATGGATTCCCTGGCACCAGCAGTCCCTCCTGCACATGCGCACCTTCATTCCCCTCTCCCCCCGTTCCGAGCCATCATAGTAATACCCACAGAGCTTGCACGATATACACGTGGTGCGCCGTAATCAGCGCATGCGACCTTACATCCTCTACTCAGTGCGCCGTTATCAGCACACCAACCAGGCAGTTATCGAGAAAGGTTAGATAAACTGGGTTTATTTAGTTTAGAGAAAAGACGCCTTAGAGGGGATCTAATTAACATGTATAAATACATCAGAGGGCAATATAATACCTTGGCGGATGAGCTTTTTGTCCCTAGGCCTTCTCAAAGGACTAGAGGACATGATCTGCGCATGGAGGAAAAACGTTTTAGCCATTTATTTAGGAAAGGGTTCTTTACAGTTAGAGTGATTAAGATGTGGAATGCATTGCCACAGGAAGTCGTTATGGCAAACTCTATACCTGCATTTAAAGGGGGCTTAGATGCTTTCCTTGCGTTGAAAGACATCCATGTCTACAATTACTAGGTAATGCCTAATGATGTTGATCCAGGGATTTTATCTGATTGCCATCTGGAGTCGGGAAGGAATTTTTCCCTTAGGGGCTAATTGGACCATGCCTTGTAAGGGTGTTGTACTTTATACTGGTTGAACTCGATGGACGTATGTCTTTTTTCAACCAAAATAACTATGTAACTATGTAACCATACGTCTACGCTTGACAGCAGTCTAATTGCATCCACAGCACCAGGCTCCACCCACTCACCGCCGCCCGGCCTCTCTCGATTGGTTAAACATCCACTAGCAGTATATTTAAGACACCCAGCGACCTCACAATATCACAGAGGCGCTATACGTGCTATCAACGAAATTCTGGTAAGAACTATATTTATTTTTATTCACTTGTTTTATTGCTTACTTTGCTTACCTGCTTGAGCCAGTGCCTTCCACTGCACCTCAATTTGATCTATATACTGTGCATTTCTGCACGTCACTATGCATCCCTGCACTTTATAACTTCACTGAGGCTACCTTACACTTTCATCTTATATATTGCCCTCTACCTACAACCTTTTTTATTTATGTACCAGTACCTATATCCCCAAATATTATTATGTCATCTTATGTCATCGCACTTGGCACTTTATTTTTAGCTTCAGTTTGTATGAATTTTTAATATTATATTATCCCATTGCAATTATATCTGATACTTTATCACACTACTGTAGACAACAAGTAGGGGTGACCTACTTCCTTTTTCCCAATCTACAGAGAGCGACATCTTAATCCTGAGTGAGGACAGGTCTAATCTCCTCACCTGCCTATACAGTGGTTGCCTATGTGGTAACCCATGTTTGTGAGTATCTACAGCTCACTACTCATATTATTCACTTGTTTCATCATACTACACTATATTGGGCTCTCGTTTTTTTTTATTTTTACATCTCTGATGGAGCAGAACTGGCTCTGCAGACTTCTCCAGTATCACTACAGTACACAGCACTTGGGGAAGGGTAGAGAGATTGGGGACTGGGTGCAGTAAACAAGAGCCTGCTGCACACTGAATAGGGACTGTCTACAAATCTTTGTCTACAACACTTTGTATGATTCCTTATCAGTGGCTGAGCAGATGCAGTCATTAGAACAATTGTGCAGAGAGCAGAAAGTTTTTTCTCTCCGTGCCCTTAGTTGTCAGTCTTTCAGGACAAGGAAAAGAAACTTCTCTGCCCACGGGGCCCCTGCGGCTTCTAGGCCCCTTTGCGGCTGCATCCCCTGCAGGGTCTATTGTTACGCCCCTGCCACAGTACATGTGCTATCCTGGGATGATCGTTGCCCCTCCTCCAAGCAAGCACAGTTACAAGCCTTTTGGACTAAGCATGAGCAGAATGCTCCCGGATACAATAGTGCAATCAGGGAGGCGCATGACCGGGAACCCGCATGTGCAGTACTCAATGACTGAGCCTAGCCAGGGACTATACTGGGGATGAAAGAGACACAACATGGTGGACCCGGAAGACTTGAAGGTAGCTGACAGACTACAGGAAGGGGGACCTGGAGGAAGCCCCAGGTAAGTAAAATCCTCTTGTTTAATTCATCACAATTGCATTTAAGCTTAATTATTTTTAGTTAAAGCATAAAGGTTTGTTTGAAAAATAATTTTCTTCATAAATATTAAGAACTCATAACAAATATATTTGTCAAGAGGTACTTCAGAGAACGGTAGTCATCTTAGGGGGTGCTCTGCAACAGGGCTGTTTTTAGGCATAGGCAAACCAGGACAATATAACAATATTCTAACCTGTAAAGATCAGTATAATGTTTATAAAGTGGATACACACCCTCTCAAAACCATTATTGGACTAGGTTTTTATATGGATTCAGTGAATTTGGGCTAATGAGATGTACCATGACTATAAGGAAACGCGGAAAGGCCGCTGTCTCTCGAGGTGAGACGGCCGTTTCCGCGTCCAGCATGGCGTCACAACGCGGAAAAAACGCTGCATGCCGCATAGGCAGTGCGGCGGAATCCGCATTGGTAACGGCGGAATCCGCATCAGAGGCGGCCCCCGCACTAGATACATTGCATGACAGTACTGATGTGGCTGGGACTGATAGTCCACCAAGATTCAGACTTACACGCGCGCGAGCACAGAGGCAGAGTTTAAATAGCAGTTAGAAGGGAGTCGGCTGACCAGCTGGGTCAGCTGACAAATTCCACTGCTCTCATTCGACCAGCAATTAGGGAGGTCCTGGAAAGGTCCTAGAGTATATATACTGCTGGTTGTTCACTTGCTCTTTGTCTGGCGTGCGATCACATATGTGGGAGCACCCAGATCCGTAGTCAGATCCGCAAGTGTGCTGGGACCAGCTGGAGCTGTAATCCTACACTTAGCTAGATTCTGTTGATAGCTAAAGTATTAGTTTGATTGTGATTATCTGTTATGACTCTTTGCCTGCCTTGACTATCCTCCTGAACTCTGATCTTGCACCTCGATATTTCTGATACTCTGTTGCCGAACCCCAGCTCGTTTCTTGACTCTGCTTCTGCCTCCTGATTTTGTACCCCGATATTTCTGATACCCTGTTGCTGAACCCTGCCTGTACTTTGACTCCGCCTTTGCCTTCTGATCTTGTACTTTATCTGTCCGTGTGTGTACGACCTGGCTTGTCTGACCTCGAGAACCGACCTTACTGTTAGAGGCGGTTCCTCGCTCTGTTAGTGATCCTTCCTCCTGAAGGTTACTTTCAGTCTGTCCTTCCTACTGTCAGTCTGACTCCTCCCGTCTTGGAGAGCTCAGGTCTGCGGAAGGAATCTGTGCAGTACTCCTTGCTGCACTGAGGTCTAGTCCTCAAAGTGTTACTGTTACATCAAACACTACACTCTACTCAGGTGAACAGAGGTTAGCTAGTATATCGGATTATCAGTGATACTGCAGATCACGTATAATCTGGTATACATCTGTATTCCCAGTGATTCTGCAGATCACTGGTAATCAGATCCTCTCTGTGCTTCACCGATCGTTACAATGACTTGGTAATAATGTGTGTATCCTTTACAAACTTGAGAAACAACATTATTTCTGTGTAAACTATCAATATCCTAAGGGTACCACAAAGCTAATTGATGTAGGTTATGATCTTCCTGTTCATGAGATTGTGGTAGGGAGACAAATGGTTGCTTGACTGGGGTGCCAAAATGGCCAGAAACAGCCCTGCTCTGCAAACACATTTTTTTACAGTATAAAGGAGTACCTACTATAAAAATGATAAGAAACTCTGTTTTAACCACTTTCGCCCTGTAAACTTCACTTGTGGATCAGGGTCGTAGATATACGCCACCGCTTGCGATCGCACGTGCTCCCATACGCTTTCTCATTGCTGCCCGGTCATCGGTGAATAGGAACATGTTTTTCCAAAGTGTTTGGAAAAACATGGTATTTGAGATAGCACGGCGGATATCGTATTTAATAGGGATTACTTTTGACATTTTTGTTACCCTCTAAAGAAGCAAAGGTTGGTTGCGATACATGTGAGGGACAGCACGGACAGCAGTGGCACCCAGGACAGCGGTGGTAAGCCTTTTACTATCTTATCTTGTTGGAGGTATCCAATCACTATATCTTTCATCTTTGACTGAGTGGGGGGAATCTTCCCCTTGGGCATGGTGATTTCCATGTTCTGGCTATTGTACTCTTTTTTTATAGCACCCTAATAGGAATATATATATATATTCACTGCTGCCCCATGCTCTGGGTGTTTATGTATTTGTGATATATAATCAGTATAATCTATTAATTGTGCTGCTGTAACTTGCTGCTTGGTGTTTTTTAATTGTTTTTATGGGGTATGTCCCTGATTAATAAAGATGTATACATTATTGTAAACCTGAAGTAGCATATCTGTGATGTTTTCACATTCTGCCTTATGGATGGCTTTTTTTCTCTTATTTTTAATATGTATGTCATGAGGGTATAATACTGTATGTTTTGTATATAAGGGCTTGTCATTATTTATATAGTATACAAAACACTAAGGCCCTGTTTACATTGGTCAGTTGTGTTGCAGAAAAATTCTGCATGTCAACTCACTGCCCATAACATTCTTTGGGCCTGTTCACAGCAACCGATCGCGTTATTCTAACCCACTGCATGCAGGCTTTGTATTAAAATCTATGGCCAGTCTCCATTGCAGTTCACAGTCATCATAACACATGAGTTATGCAACTGACCACTGTGAACCTAGCCTTAATGGGAAAAATACATAATTATTTCCAAATTAAGTATTATTGCCATAAATTGTACTAGAAACATAATTTAAATGTTGTTATATCTGGGACAAATGGGCGAATAAAATGTGTGGGTTTTATATATAGTAGACCTTTTTTTTTAAAACTATAATGATTAAAACCTGAGAAATAATGACTTTTTTTTTAAAAAATCTTCTCTTCTTATTCTCCATAAAATGCATAAAAAATAAAATAATTCTTAGCAAAAAGTACCACCCAAAGAAAGCGGAATTTGTGCAAAAAAATAAATAAATAAATAATATACAGGTCATTGTGATGTTATAAATAGTGGTAACATTATTGTTGAATGAATGGGAGGAGCGTGATGTGAAAATTGCTGTGGTTTTTTAATGGGAAAAACCTGTGGTAGGGAAGTGGTTAACAGACACTAGAGCTCCTGCCAATCACACAAATAATATCAAAACATTACCCAAACTGCTGATTTTGTCAGTAATACATATGTTGAAAGGTGATGTGTGTGTACATCTGTCCACAGTACAGGCTGGAGAGCTTCATTGAGACCAGACAACACGAGAAGATATTCAAACCATATTCTGGTGAGTACACAGTCTCTGCACCTTTCAGGGCTATACAGACTTACTGACTAATAATAATAATATACAATAATCAGCCCAGTTGTGGTTTTTTTTTTGGGGGGGGATCTTGGTAATTTTGGGATGTGGTTTGGCTGTATAAAACATGGTTATGTGGCTATTTATATTAACTGTGAGTATTTATATAGCACAAACATATTATTTAGCACTGTGTAGAATACAGACTTCGTATCGCTGGCTGTCCCTCAGTGGGGCTCACAATCTCCCTCCAATAACATGGGAGTAGTTGTAGGAAGCAGATGCATCAAGTGCTGACCCAAGGCAGGTTTGTGATGATGTGTCTGGACTGGTCTACCATTTACTTGAATGGTACACTGAAATTAATGGTGCCAAAACAGAAGTTGCTGAGATTATATAGCAACTTGCGTAATGTTGGCACTGTTCATCTAATCATTGGGGGACTTTGGAGCAGATATTAGTTGGTGGGGGCGTGTACTTAAGTTTATTTTGTGGTTGGAGGGAGGTTAGAGAACTGCTAGGCCACAGAGGAGGAATAGTTTGTTACATAAGGATGGAGACTATTTTGCAGAGAGAAGTTATATTACAAGGCATTAAAGAGACACTGAAGCGAAAAAAATATATGATATAATGAATTGGTTGTGTACTATGAATAATTACTAGAAGATTAGCAGCAAAGAAAATATTCTCATACTTTTATTTTTTCCATAACACTCCAGGACAGGTACACTTCGAGACTTGGCTCCTCCCAGGAAACAGGAAACATCCATGAGCCTCTCTATATCTTTAACGTAACCACAGGAGTCCGGCAGTATGGATGTTTCCTGTTCTGGGAACAGGTCTCTCTATATGCAGTGCTACCTGTCCTGGAGAGCTTGGGGGGCTAAGGGCGGTGTGGCAAACAGACAGGGAAGGGAGGTTCCGTACTAACCCCTTCCTTCGGTCGCTTGTACTGCCTCTGCTTGACGGGCCCGTGGGCATCTGGTGAGGGCAGGGAAGACCACGGCGAGGACGCAATGTGCGGTGGCTGCCGGCCGGGAAGTAGACGCACAGAGGAGCGGAGGCTATTGCGGAGGCGGACGCCAGCTCTCCTCTGATGATGCCAGTGTTCAAGATGGCGGCGCGGACGTTTCCGGCGGCCGTCTGACGTCACTTCCGGGCGCCGGGTTGAAGAGCCGTGGTGTCCTGGCGTCCAGTGCACTTCCACATCGCTGCAATGGAGAGCGGGTCGATGGCTGGCGGCTCGGACGGCCTAACGGCTGGAGGAGCGGTCGGCTCTGCGGCGGTACCTGTAGCTCTGCCTACAGCGGTGCCTGCAGCGAACCCCTCCGCAGCACTGACGGAAATCCGGACGCAGGAGAAAAATAGGAAGCCGGAGGGCATAATCCCAGTCCCAGGAGCGGTGAGACATAAGACTGTGTGTCTATTTGAGTTTTTTTAGATGTCTCATCATTTGCTACCATGTTTGTTCAGGCACTAGCGGGTATCTTAACATGGGTTAGTTCCTGGTGGGTCTGTGCAGGGCTGTTTACCACTGTGGTGTATGGTTTCTAGTGGAGGCTCTGTTGCAGCATGGAATCAGGGCTGGCTTATGGCTATTGGTGAGGTTCCGGTTACCTTGGGCATGGTCACTATCCTCTCAGCGGTGGTGGAGGTATATGTCCTTAATGGGACCTAGTGACTGATGCAGCACTATTATTATTGTGTCTTTCAGACTGGAAATCCCGAAACTGGCGATAGCTCTAGGCCCAAGCCCAGTAGGAGATGCCCAGCCTGCAATATAAAGCTGACTTCCTCATGGAGTAAAACTTTTTGTCAGCAATGTACCTTAAGAGTACTTAACGAGGAATCGGCAGTACCTTATAAAGATTTCCTAGGAATTATGAAAGACGAAATGACTGATTCCATAAAAGCCTTCAGAGAAGCGTTAGCTAATTCCTTAATGCAGACGCAGAATGTGGTGGCTCAACCGGTTGCTCCGGTTCCAAGTCCAATAGAGCTAAACCAAGCCAAGTTGTCAGCAGGGGTTTCTGTGTCACCAGAGACTGGAAATATTACGGTATCAGAGCCAGCAGTCACGACACATAAAAAAGCAAAGTCCAAATCTGATCGGCCGGTATTATCAGACTCAGAACCAGAGGAGGATTGGGAAGATGTTTCTGATGAGGTATCAGAGGATGAGATCTCAGAGGGAGAAAAAGAGGCGGAAAAGGAGAAACCTTCTAAGTTTAAATTTCCGGCAGGCGAAACAGAGGAATTATTGAAAGCCATTTATGAATCACTAGGTTTAAGCATTGACAATCTTAAGGAAGTGTCAACTCATGACGCATTATATGCTGGTATGGAAAATAGCCAACCATTGGTATTTCCAGTTCATGAGTCTTCAAAAGTGACGATAAATAGTCAATGGAAAAACCCGGATAAAAAAGTCTTCTTGTCGAGGGGGTTTAAGAGGAGATTTCCTTTTTCGGAGGAGGACTGTAAATACTGGGATAAGTGTCCGAAATTAGATTCGGCTTTTTCACAAGTAGAAAAAGATAATGAGCTAGCTTTCGAAGATTTGGGAAATTTGAAAGACCAATCTGATAAAAAAGCTGAATTTGCCCTGAAGAAGACATGGTCGGCCATTTGTGCAATATTCAGACCAGTGTTGGCAACAACTTGTGTTGCTAGAACACTGGAGTTGTGGATGCGTCAGGTCGAAAGACATATTAAAATTGGGTCTAGCAAGGAAACGATTTTAAACTCATTTACGGTAATGTTTAAATCTATTTTTTACATTATTGATGCGGCTACGGAAGCTATTAGGTTGACTGCGAAAGCAGCCGGTCTTTCCAATGTGGCAAGAAGGCACATTTGGATTAAGACCTGGGATGGTAGTTCTTTATCAAAGAACAAAGTGTGTACAATTCCATTTTCAGGCGATTTATTGTTTGGGCCAGAATTAGATAATATTCTGGAGCGAACTTCCGATAAAAAGAAATCGTTTCCTAAGAAAAAACCTTTTCGCCAGGGGAAAAGGCTTTTTCAGAGGAATAAGCAAGATCCCAAAACAAAGACCCAAACGAGAAGAAGACCCTGGTCATTTAACAAAGAGCAGAGTAAGCCGAATGTCTTGTTCAGCAATTCGGTCCCCAATCCTAAGCCCCAACAATGACGATCAAGGAAAGGTGGGAGGAAGACTGGGCCTGTTCTTCCCACAATGGAAAGAGTTTGTAACGAGCCCATTTATATTAAACTTGATTCAAAACGGTTATCACATTTCTTTCCTGCGGAATCCTCCGGAAAGATTTGTGATAACCAGTTCAAGGTTGACCCCAGAGGAGCAGGTGGTCTTGGAGAAAATCTTAAAAGACATGCTAGCAAGAGATGTGGTGTCCTGGGTCCCGGCTTGGGAACAGGGGGAGGGATTCTATTCCAGAATCTTCTTGGTGAAGAAACAATCAGGAAAGTTTCGATTAATACTCAATCTCAAACCCCTGAACCCGTATATAAAATACCAGAAGTTCAAGATGGAGTCGATCTTTTCAATAAAAAATCTGCTGCTAAAAGACTGCTTCATGTTGAGCATAGATCTAAAGGACGCATACTGGCACATTCCAGTCGAAAAGGAATCACAGACTTTTCTGAGGTTTGCAGTAAAGGGGGAGACAGGGGTTCAGCATTATCAATTCAACTGCCTCCCATTTGGAATCAAATCAGCACCGAGAATATTTACAAAAGTAGTTGCAGAAATTGTGGCTTCCTTTCATGCTCAAGGGATCATGGTGATCCCGTATCTAGACGATCTACTGATCATGGCAGAATCAGTACAAACTTTAGTGAGTCACCGAGAGATGGTGTTAGATCAACTTCAGCGAGCAGGCTGGATAATAAGTTGGGAGAAGTCCCAGTTAGAACCAACACAGATGATCCAATTCTTAGGGGTTTTGTTGGACTCCAGAACACAAAAAATCTATCTTCCGCAGACGAAAGTAGACAAGGTGATTCAGGAAGTAAAGGGTTTTCTAGGAAAGAGCTCGATAACAGTCAGAGAAGCGATGAGATTATTGGGACTTTTGACCTCAACGGCTCCAGCAATTCAATGGGCGTTGAAACACACAAGGAAATTGCAATCATGGATCCTAAAAAACTGGGCCAAGACGGTGGTATCCCTGGAACAAGTACTTTTGATCACAGGGATAGTGAAACACGACCTGCAGTGGTGGACTACATCAGCTCACCTTACACAAGGCAGACTGTGGCAATATCCGGTGGAGATGGTTCTCACAACAGATGCAAGTTGCTCAGGATGGGGCGCTCATGTTCAAGACTTCGAGATGCAGGGTCTTTGGCCGAAGCATATAAAAACTCAGTCCTCAAACTTCAGGGAACTATTAGCGGTGAAACTGGCCATAATAGGTTCAATACACATAACCAGAGGACACCATATTCAGCTGAGAACAGACAACTCCACAGTAGTGGCGTATGTCAATCGACAAGGGGGCACAAGATCAATGAAATTATTACAGTTAGCTCTGGAGATACTGGACCTAGCAGAGCAGAACCTAGGGTCATTAACGGCAGTACATTTAAAAGGAGCACTGAACACTCGTGCAGATCTGTTGAGCCGTACTCAGACTTCCAATACGGAATGGACATTGAGTCAGCAGGGATTCCGAGAGTTGGCGAAGCGATGGGGGAATCCAGTAGTAGATCTTTTTGCCAACAGGGAAAATTCGAAGTGCCGCTATTTTTTCTCATTAAATATCAGGGACAACCCAGCAGCAGTGGATGCATTAGCTCAACCGTGGACGAGCGGTCTGGTTTACGCTTTCCCACCATTGAATCTTATGTCCCTTGTGCTGAAGAAACTGGCAGAATCCAAGACGACCATGATACTGATTGCACCCGACTGGCCCAAAAGATCATGGTATCCACTTCTGCTCAAAATGAAAACGGAAGGACCCCTTCGTCTACCAGTGAACAATCAAATAATAACATTGCAAGGGAAGAAAATTCAGGACCTGGAGAGATGGAAGATGTCGGCCTGGTTACTGAAGAACTGATCCTCAGGAGACAGGGTCTGTCTGATAAAGTAATTGAAACATTAATTAAGAGTAGAAAGAAAAATACCAGAGCTATCTATCTGAAGTACTGGAAAACGTTTAATTTATGGAAACAGCAATCTCAGTATAGGTCTACAGAGATTGCAACTATTCTTGAATTTTTGCAAGCAGGTATAGACAAAGATCTAGCCTTGAGCACAATCAAGGTTCAGATTTCAGCACTTTCTGTTTTTTTAGATAAAAAGCTTGCCATTCATCCTTTAATAGTTAGGTTTGTGAAATCTATAGAAAGAAACAGACCAATTAGGGTGAAACCTTTTCCCAAATGGGATCTTTCGGTTGTGTTAAAAGCTCTGACACGGCCTCCCTTCAATTCCATGGATTCTATGGACATTAAGTTATTAACTTTGAAAGCCGTTTTTTTAGTTTCAATTACCACGGCAAGAAGGATCAGTGAGCTGGAGGCTCTGTCTTATAAAGAGCCATATTGCATCATACATGAAGATAGGATTATTTTGAGGACAAGTGCGTAGTTCTTACCTAAAGTAGGTGATATGTTTTGCAGGAAGCAGGAAATAGTGCTTCCTTCATTTTTTCCTAACCCGTCCAATGACAAAGAAAAGGAGTGGCAATCGCTGGACGTGAGGAAAACGATCCTAGCATATCTTGATAGAGTTAAATCATTGAGGAAATCAGAGGCTTTGTTTGTTAATTTTACGGGAAAACTGGTGGGCCAGAAAGCCTCAAAAAAGACGCTAGCCAATTGGATAAAACTGTGCATACTGGAAGCTTATAAAGTCATGGATCATCAACCTCCAGAAAGTCTCCGGGCACATTCAACCAGAGCAACGGCTACTACCTGGGCTTACAGGGCTGGAGCTTCGCCTCTGGAGATCTGCAGAGCGGCTACCTGGAAGAACCTGGGGACCTTTGCACGTCACTACAGACTGGATCGATTATCTGCTTCAGATCAGGATTTCGGAAGGAAAGTCCTACAAGCAGTCAGCCCACCCTAAGGTTGGTGATGTTAATTTCTTTATCATCTCGAAGTGTACCTGTCCTGGAGTGTTATGGAAAAACCAGGAATTAGCAAACCTGGTAAGACTATTTTTAGTAACACTCCAGGACAGGTGGGGGTAACCCACCCTCTTCTTCTATTTCTCTGTTCAAAATAATGTATAAACATAACTGGACGTATAGAAATTGATTATATGATTTAGCAGGAGGGAGGCGGTTAGACCTGTTTTAGTTTTGTTTCTTGGGTACATACTGCCGGACTCCTGTGGTTACGTTAAAGATATAGAGAGGCTCATGGATGTTTCCTGTTTCCTGGGAGGAGCCAAGTCTCGAAGTGTACCTGTCCTGGAGTGTTACTAAAAATAGTCTTACCAGGTTTGCTAATTCCTGGTTTCAGGTATATAGTGTGTTTTCTAACATTGCATTATTCTATAATATGTGCAGATTACACAACACTCAGCATTCAAAATGAGTCTTTCAGAGCAGTCTGTGAAGTAATGACCTCTCCTCTAGCAGAGAAAAAGTAAACAGTTAACTTACAGTTGAGATAATAAAAGTCAGATAACAGCCCTCTCCAAGACTAACTTAGTTGGAGAGCTTAATGGCTTGTTTGCATAGAGATAACAACTGGAGTTTCTCAACTCTTCCTGTACTGGAAACAATTAGACTGATGTATCTGATCTTAATGTTTTATTTCTTAGCTGCACTACACATACAAATCATAATATCATAATTTTTTTTTCGCTTCAGTGTCTCTTTGAGGGCCCTTTTCCACCAGCGCGTTTGCGCTGGCTGAATCGCAAAAACGCAAACCGCTAGCGATTTTACAATCGCTACGGTTTGCTTTTTAACATAGGAATCGCGGTAGGTAATTTCCACTACCGCGATTCGTTTTTTACTTGATCGCGATCGCGCCGCGGAGCGACTTTTGCCGCAATTTTGCTATGCAGTGCATAGCATAGCAAAATCGCGGCCACGAACGTCGGGGAATCGGCGGTAATTGCGATTCAGCAATCGCTAGCGTTCAGCGTGAACGCTAGCGATTGCTGGTGGAAAAGGGCCCTAAGGGCATGAAGCCAAGATCTGGTACACATGAGGGCACTATGACTAGCATATCAGATAATGGAACTGTCCAATCAGTTTCCCAACTTGTAAAACATGCACACTTGTCTGATGGCTCTTTCTGATGTCCCGACATCTTCTGTTCCCAGAAAGTTTAGTCAGATTTTTTGCCAAAGGGACAACTACAAATCAAGGGACCTCCCATAAAAATGTTGTTGACACCCCCTTTCCCATGGTGATACTGACTAGGATTTCCATCTGTTGGACATCATGTAGCAAGTGTGCCGACCATGATTCCCCCGCCTCGACCTGTAACAGTGAGGCTACCATAACTACTTCCTCACATAACAGTGCAGCCACCATAACTCCTTCCACACATAGCAGTGCAGCCACCATAACTCCTTCCCCACATAGCAGTGCAGCCACCATAACTCCTTCCACACATAACAGTGTGGCCACCATAACTCCTTCCACACATAACAGTGCAGCCACCATAACTACTTCCTCACATAACAGTGCAGCCACCATAACTCCTTCCACACATAGCAGTGCAGCCACCATAACTCCTTCCCCACATAACAGTGCAGCCACCATAACTCCTTCCACACATAACAGTGTGGCCACCATAACTCCTTCCACACATAACAGTGTGGCCACCATAACTCCTTCCACACATAGCAGTGCAGCCACCATAACTCCTTCCACACATAACAGTGCAGCCACCATAACTCCTTCCCCACATAACAGTGCAGCCACCATAACTCCTTCCACACATAACAGTGTGGCCACCATAACTCCTTCCACACATAACACTGCAGCCACCATAACTCCTTCCACATATAGCAGTGCAGCCACCATAACTCCTTCCCCACATAACAGTGCAGCCACCATAACTCCTTCCACACATAACAGTGCAGCCACCATAACTCCTTCCACACATAACAGTGCAGCCACCATAACTCCTTCCCCACATAACAGTGCAGCCACCATAACTCCTTCCACATATAACAGTGCAGCCACCATAACTCCTTCCACGCATAACAGTGCAGCCACCATAACTCCTTCCCCACATAACAGTGCAGCCACCATAACTCCTTCCACACATAACAGTGTGGCCACCATAACTCCTTCCACACATAACAGTGTGGCCACCATAACTCCTTCCACACATAGCAGTGCAGCCACCATAATTCCTTCCACACATAACAGTGCAGCCACCATAACTCCTTCCACACATAACAGTGCAGCCACCATAACTCCTTCCCCACATAACAGTGCAGCCACCATAACTCCTTCCACACATAACAGTGTGGCCACCATAACTCCTTCCACACATAACAGTGTGGCCACCATAACTCCTTCCACACATAACAGTGTGGCCACCATAACTCCTTCCACACATAACAGTGTGGCCACCATAACTCCTTCCACACATAACAGTGTGGCCACCATAACTCCTTCCACACATAACAGTGTGGCCACCATAACTCCTTCCACACATAACAGTGCAGCCACCATAACTCCTTCCACACATAACAGTGCAGCCACCATAACTCCTTCCCCACATAACAGTGCAGCCACCATAACTCCTTCCACACATAACAGTGTGGCCACCATAACTCCTTCCACACATAACACTGCAGCCACCATAACTCCTTCCACACATACCAGTGCAGCCACCATAACTCCTTCCACACATAACAGTGTGGCCACCATAACTCCTTCCACACATAACAGTGTGGCCACCATAACTCCTTCCCCACATAACAGTGCAGCCACCATAACTCCTTCCCCACATAACAGTGCAGCCACCATAACTCCTTCCACATATAACAGTGCAGCCACCATAACTCCTTCCCCACATAACAGTGCAGCCACCATAACTCCTTCCACACATAACAGTGTGGCCACCATAACTCCTTCCACACATAACAGTGTGGCCACCATAACTCCTTCCACACATAGCAGTGCAGCCACCATAACTCCTTCCCCACATAACAGTGCAGCCACCATAACTCCTTCCACACATAACAGTGCAGCCACCATAACTCCTTACACACATGACAGTGCAGCCACCATAACTCCTTCCCCACATAACAGTGCAGCCACCATAACTCCTTCCACACATAACAGTGCAGCCACCATAACTCCTTACACACATGACAGTGCAGCCACCATAACTCCTTCCACACATAACAGTGCAGCCACCATAACTCCTTCCACACATAACAGTGCAGCCACCATAACTCCTTCCCCACATAACAGTGCAGCCACCATAACTCCTTCCACATATAACAGTGCAGCCACCATAACTCCTTCCACACATAACAGTGCAGCCACCATAACTCCTTCCCCACATAACAGTGCAGCCACCATAACTCCTTCCACACATAACAGTGTGGCCACCATAACTCCTTCCACACATAACAGTGTGGCCACCATAACTCCTTCCACACATAGCAGTGCAGCCACCATAATTCCTTCCACACATAACAGTGCAGCCACCATAACTCCTTCCACACATAACAGTGCAGCCACCATAACTCCTTCCCCACATAACAGTGCAGCCACCATAACTCCTTCCACACATAACAGTGTGGCCACCATAACTCCTTCCACACATAACAGTGTGGCCACCATAACTCCTTCCACACATAGCAGTGCAGCCACCATAACTCCTTCCCCACATAACAGTGCAGCCACCATAACTCCTTCCACACATAACAGTGCAGCCACCATAACTCCTTACACACATGACAGTGCAGCCACCATAACTCCTTCCACACATAACAGTGCAGCCACCATAACTCCTTCCACACATAACAGTGCAGCCACCATAACTCCTTCCCCACATAACAGTGCAGCCACCATAACTCCTTCCACATATAACAGTGCAGCCACCATAACTCCTTCCACACATAACAGTGCAGCCACCATAACTCCTTCCACACATACCAGTGCAGCCACCATAACTCCTTCCACACATACCAGTGCAGCCACCATAACTCCTTCCACACATAACAGTGCAGCCACCATAACTCCTTCCACACATAACACTGCAGCCACCATAACTCCTTCCACACATAACAGTGCAGCCACCATAACTCCTTCCACACATAACAGTGCAGCCACCGTAACGCCTTCCACACATAACAGTGCAGCCACCATAACTCCTTCCACACATAACAGTGCAGCCACCATAACTCCTTCCACACATAACAGTGCAGCCACCATAACTCCTTCCACACATACCAGTGCAGCCACCATAACTCCTTCCACACATAACAGTGCAGCCACCATAACTCCTTCCACACATAACACTGCAGCCACCATAACTACTTCCTCACATAACAGTGCAGCCACCATAACTCCTTCCACACATAACAGTGCAGCCACCATAACTCCTTCCACACATAGCACTGCAGCCACCATAACTCCTTCCACACATAACAGTGCAGCCACCATAACTCCTTCCTCACATAACACTGCAGCCACCATAACTCCTTCCACACATAACAGTGCAGCCACCATAACTCCTTCCACGCATAACAGTGCAGCCACCATAACTCCTTCCACACATAACAGTGCAGCCACCGTAACGCCTTCCACACATAACAGTGCAGCCACCATAGCTCCTTCCACACATAACAGTGCAGCCACCATAACTCCTTCCACACATAACAGTGCGGCCACCATAACTCCTTCCACCCATAGCAGTGCGGCCACCATAACTCTTTCCACCCATAACAAGAGTGGCCAAAACATTACCTGCTATGGGTGGGACGGGAATGAAGCTCTATCATTGGTTCCCTGAAGCCCTGGGCCTGCCTGCTCCACTAGCAGTTACAGTACGCCTCTATATTTGTCTATATTGAACAGTTCTTTGCACAAACACATGTGCAAGACTTATAAATAGCTAAAGCCACATCCAATAATTTAACAACCGAGAAACCAGTTGGGGGCTTCATTTTGGATCAAAGGCCAAGCCAATTATTTATATCCGTAGTAGCAGAAGAGAAGTCGCACACCATTCCGCTATTCCAATAGCGCATGTAGAACAATCCAGAGGGTCAGCACACTCCAGTAAAGAACAAATCCTTGCTTATTAAAAAATCGTGAAACAAATCCATTTGCATAACCAACAAACGTTTCAGGGGTCCCCTTTGTCAAGGTAACAAACACCATTCTATGTTTGTAACCTTGACAAAGGAGAACCTTTGAAGCCACGAAACGTTTGTTGGTTATGCAATTGGATTTGTGTCACGATTTTCGAATAAACAATTATTTATATCAGACCATTCGTTAATCGGGAGTAAATACTGCCTTATTTGTGCTATTCCTAATGACAATGAGGTGTCTGAGTCAAATTCACATGTATCATGTTTACTATCTCTGCAGCTGCAGCCTGCAGCAGATACAACAACTAACTTATTGTTGTGCTGCACTCTCATAAACCTTAGGGGTTAATATGTGCTAACATTACATTGGACAGTATGGAAGATATTCACTAGATGGAGCTGTATACTGTGACTCTGGGTCAGATCGTTATGTCTGGGCCGGGTTCTCGCATACGGGTTATAAGTGTATACTTCTATTAAACACAGGGTAGCGGTTTCAGGAGAATAGGTACGATTGTGTATGTTCAACAACAGGTCATAACCGCTAAATTATTTTTAAACGTTTAATAACAAGAATGCATTACATACAGTTATATACACCTATTAACACATAAACACAGAGCTTAAAAATAAAAAGGAATAAACTCAGAAAGTTCTTACTTAGTTAGCTGAGCAGTCCATTTGAAGCATGAAGAAAATAGTCCAGTTTAAAAGTAGGCATTCAGGTTAAGTCTTTGAACACTGCAGGCGCTGGCTCTCCTAAACGTCTGCATGGACGTTCCTTAGTCGATGGAATTTGGAGAACTGAGCAGGTTTGGTCCCGCCCCACTTTTTATAGGACCTGAGTTTTGGGCTGTCACTACCTGGAAAGTAGGTGTGTTTAAGGCAGGGTTATCTCCTGGAAGCCAGGTTGCCACCCTCAGACTCAGAGCAAGAAATGTACCAATTATTAATAATCTGTGTGATTCCCCCCCAGATAGGCGCATCGCAAATCCGAGACGATATTCATAAGCGGAATGCGACCCTGTATTAAACGAGACTATACATGCCAATGCAATTCCTGTGTATGATAGAACTGATTCCTAGGTATCAGGAAATGTAATTTTTGTCTTGCTGTGCCAACCCCATTTTGAATTATTAATAAAGTAAATGTTCCCATTGTGTGAAGCTATGAGCTTGGAGGGAAATTTGAATCTCAACCAGTTTGAGCTGGTTTGGTGGAGATGAGCTGAGCGACCAAATGGCTGCTCCCCAGGGGAGTTAGCCCCTTGTTAAATTCCTTCCTGACCTGAACAGGATGTGGGGGAAGGTCACTGTACTCTCTGCAATGCTCTCAGAAGAAGAGCAAAAGAAAGGTATTTGTTATTCTACCCAGGGCTGACCGTAACTGTGCACGACCATGCGAAAATCGATGGCGATTTTGCGCACGACTTTCCGTAATATTCGTCACATATACATTTGAGTTGGAAGCTGTATTCTGAGGTATCGCTTCAGTTATAAAGTGCATTTCATCTTTGTGCTTTGCTGTCTTCTTGGAATTCAGTTTTACACATAATGGCTTTAATTTTCATAACAGGCATTTTATGTACATTTATGCATTCATAAAATGAAGACATGATTTTTGCACAGTTTATTAAATTGTTCACATTACTTATCGACCCTTAACAAGGGCATTACTAGAAATCACTGGGCCCCCCTGTGAAACTTTGGATGCCCCCTCCCCCCAGCTGTCGTTGCTGGAGGGGGGAGCGCTGATGGTTGCCTGGGTTGAGGAGAGGGGGGGAGGGGGAGAGTTGGCCTCCTTCCCGATTGCTGTTTGTGCCTGCTGCTCCCCCTGCCTGCACTGTGCCCCCATCATGCCCCTAAAAATGACCCTGGAGGGTCCCAGAGCCAGCCCCCCCCCCTCAGTCTTCTCCCCCTAAGGGCCCCCCTGCAGCTGCATCCCTTGCAGGGGCTATTGTTATGCCCCTGTCCCTTAAAGGGATACTGTAGGGGGTCGGGGTAAAATGAGTTGAACTTACCCGGGGCTTCTAATGGTCCCCCGCAGACATCCTGTGTTGGCGCAGCCACTCCCCAATGCTCCGGCCCCGCCTCCGGTTCACTTCTGGAATTTCTGACTTTAAAGTCAGAAAACCACTGCGCCTGCGTTGCCGTGTCCTCGCTCCCGCTGATGTCACCAGGAGTGTACTGCACAGACACAGACCATACTGGGCCTGCGCTGTGCGCTCTTGATGACATCAGTGGGATCGAGGACACGGCAACGCAGGCGCAGTGGTTTTCTGACTTTAAAGTCAGAAATTCCAGAAGTTAACCGGAGGCGGGGCCGGAGCATCGGTGAGCGGCTGTGCGGGCACAGGATGTCTGCGGGGGACCATTAGAAGCCCCGGGTAAGTTCAGCTCATTTTCGCCCGACCCCCCTACAGTATCCCTTTAAAAAATTGTTCACAATCTATTGTCTCTATAATGTTCTAAAGAACATTTTTGGAGTGAGACCATGTAACCTGGGCTGTGAGGAGAAACCGGATCACAACCCACCACACAGGCATGGGGAGAGCATATAAATATACAAACTCCATGCAGGAGTGTCTCTGGAGGGAACTGAACTCAGAATTTTAAATGATCAATGAGATACAAATATTTTCAGCTTGTATGCAAATTCAAAGTAACTGTATACAGATTGGAATCCAATCAAGGCCAATCAAATGCACTGCTGATTTGCATTGGCCCAGTTCCAAGCTGCCTACAGTTGTCATCGAATGTACATGCAAGCTGGAATTCTTAGCATCTCATTGACGACTCCTGCTCTGGACCTGAAATACAAGTTAAAGGGGCCCTGAACAGTGATTTCAATTGGCCAAATGAACTTAGCTGGGGCTTCCTTCAGCCCCTCATAGTCTATGAGGTCCATCTGCATCCTCCAGGCTCCCTCTGTTCTTCCCATGGCAGCTCTGTTACAGCGGCGACTTCAGTGGTGGGCAACTGCGCATGCGCGGCCCCTCCGTGTGTCCGTCCTCGTGAGCTTTCCGCGCATGCATGCTTCATTCTTTGAAGAAGTATGCAGAATGCTCACACCGACGGGCGCTCGAGTAGCTGTTCATGCACAGTTGGCTACGACTTCGGCTGAAGTTGCCGATCTTACAGAGCTGCCGTGGGAAGAACAAAGGGAGCCCCGGAGGATGCCGGGGGACCTCACAAACTACAAGTGGCTGGAGGAAGCCCCGAGGTAAATTCATTGACCAATTTCGATCACTGCTCAGGATCCCTTTAAAGAAATCCAGAGATGTCGCATTACAAAAGTTTTTTACTTACCGGGGTTTCCTCCAGCCCCATAAGCATAGTTGCAGGGGCGTAGCAATAGGGGGTGCAGAGGTAACGACTGCATCGGGGGCCTTAGGCCAGAGGGGCCCCAAGGGACCCTCCCTCAAGTGTAGTATTAGCTCTCTATGGGTCTTGTGCTCATAATAATCAGTTCTATAGATACTTTGAATAGTGGTAATTAGTCCTGAACGATTTTAGGAAAAAATTGAATTGAGCGATTTCTGTCTGAAATTGCGATTTCGATATGATTACGATTTCCTCCAAATCAAGCTTTGTTCTCTCTCTTTGCCTGTTTGTTCCCCCTCTGTCCCCCTGTCTCTTTTTGTGCCCCCTTTGCCTCTTTATGCCTCCCCACTGTCTCTCTCTTGCCCCTTTTGTGTCTCTGTGCCTGCGCTGTTTCTCTGTGTCTCTCTCTGTGCCTGCTTTCTCTGTGCCCACTCTAGTGTCTCTCTGTTCCTCCTCTGTCCCCCAAGCTGCACCATTTCTGGACATAGCTTCAAGCACGAGTCCAGTGATGTCCGTCTATCCACTTCGCCTCCTGCAGGCTCTAATGCACGGAATACTTCCTGTATGTCGTGACATAAAGGAACCCAGAGTTTTGCAAAGCACAAGAGCCGGCAGACGGCGATAGATGATGGACAGCGTTGGCAGGGCTGGGCCGAGCAGAGAGGCTCCAGCCTTAGGGCGCAGTGTAGGAGGGGCGCACAACTCACTCAGCTATCATTCCCCTATTGTTTTTGAAGCAGAGAGAAATAAGAAAAGGGTATACATGGCTGTGACTGCGAGCCAGATAAATAGAGATTAAGGTGTTGGGGACCCTGGGTCGCCTCTTAGTCTAATAGCAATCAGTGTGTGACGGCTGGGAGGGGAGGGTTGGGAGAGCGCACTTTGGTGTCTCAGACTTGGCTGCTGGAGGACCTGGTCCCAGCTCTGAGCGTTGGATTCTTGCGGAAGGTATGTCCAACGCTGCGGGCCGCATGCGCTGGGACTTTAGGGAAGTTTGAATCCACTTCTTCAAACTTCCCCCATGTGGAAATGACGTGATCGCGATAATTGCCGCTTTGATGATTCCGAAATTGTGATCTTGGTGATCACGATTTCGGTTTAAATTCGATTTATCTTTCAGGCCTAGTGGTAATCATTAACAAGCTGTTCCTCATCCCTTTCTTGCACCTCTGACACTGTAGTTGCCATTGGCAGGTTTTGGTGCGCCGTATCAATTGTTATGTATAGAGTGTTTGGGGGGCTCAATGTAAAACTTGCATCAGGGCCCAGAGCTCCTTAGCTCTGCCACTGCATAGTTGCATCCCTCGCCGTCCTCCCGTTGTCATCCGTTCGTCCGCAATCAGCCCCGGTAACTGGCTCATTCGGCTTTACTCAGTCTCAGGATGGGGAGGGATGCATCTGTGCTTCTGGGGCTGGAGGAAGCCCCGGGTAAGTCAAAAAACGTTGTAGTATGCCATCTCTGGTACACTTTAAGTAAATATAGGCAATGGATATGTTTAGTAGGGCTGTTTTAAGGCATAGACAACCCAGGCAGATTTCTGTAGTGACAGCTGCTTAAGGGAGCACCACAGAGCTATTCTTAGCACAAGCTATTCTGTGAGTTTGGGCCTCTGATGTGTATCTGGACTGGTAATAATGAATATATGCTTTATAGATTTTTTTTTCATCTAACCTATACATCTGTCTTTTGTGGAGGGATGGGGAGGGCATGGCCCGATGTAGTTACACCCCTGAAGTCAAGTATTAAAACAATAAATACAAATGTTTATAAAAACATAAGAGGGTACTGCTGATTCTTGGCATATGATTGTCATATGATTGTTTTCAGGTCAGAAACTCGATGGGCCTGAGAGAGGATCTTCACCATTGCTGTGGGACATCCTGGTCCAGACTCCCGAAATGTTTCACGATGGGATGAAGAAAATGCCCCTCCCACATTCTTCTGAGCTGAAGGTGACACAAAAAATCTGTAGTAAACGTGATGCAGTTATCATAAGCTGAGCCAAACTTGTACTGTAGATTTGCCTTAGCAGTAATAATTGCGTCTAGTTAAAAATGGCGCCGGGCAAAAAATGGCGCCCCCTTCTGCCCGATATATGTTTAAAACGATATTTATCGTTTTAAAGGTTAAAATAGTGCAGACCTTTTGAACGAAATTTATCGTTTTAAAACTTTTTTTTTGTCCTGCCTGAACGATATTTATCATTTTAACCCCTGCTTTGCTGCCGTTTGGAAAATATCTGCCCGCCGGCTTTAATGTTTAATAGCAAAGCCCCCTTAAAAGCTAAAAACACCAAAGGGAATGTTAAGAAGAAAATTGTGAACAAGAGGAAATTTTTTTTTTTCAAAAAGACCTTATAGTTTTTGAGAAAATCGATTTTGAATATTCTTCTTCTGACCGTGGGAAAATTAAACGCCCGCCGACTTTAGCGGTTAATAGCAAAGCCCCTTTAAATGCCAGAAACACCAAATGTGTAGGGAATGTTAAGAAAAATAGTGGGAACACGAAGAAAAAAAATTGTTCAAAAATACCTTATAGTTTTTGAGAAAATCGATTTTAAATCTTCAAAGGAAATGTATCTATTTAAATCGCGTACTGACATTTCCTGGAAACTTTTTCCACCGACTTTAGCAGTTAATAGCAAAGTCCCCTTAAATCCTAGCAACACCAAATTTGCAGGATATGTTAAAAAGATACTGGGAAACAATATTTAAAAAAAAATTGAAAAATGGTATTTTTTTTTTTAAATTACATTTTTTGGGTTATGTTCAGAGTGTGGGAAAAGTTTTGAAAAAAATGACGTGGGGTCCCCCCTCCCGAGCCTCTGTAACCCCTTGTCTCCCATGCAGGCTGGGATAGCCAGAATGCGGAGCCCCGGCCGACTGGGGCTTCGCACCCTGAGCTATACCAGCCCGCATGGTCCATGGTATGGGAGGGCTTCGGGGGGGAGGGGCGGCCAAGCCTTCCCCTCCCCCCCGGAGCCCTTGTCCAATCCATGGACAAGGGGCTCTTCCCCACCTCCGGTGCCCCAGGAGGAGGTGGGGGCGACAACTCCCTGGGGGGGGGTTCATGGTGGCATCTGGGAGTCCCCTTTAAGAAGGGGAACCCAGATGCCTGCCCCCCTCCCAGGAGAAATGAGTATAGGGCTACTTTGTACCCCATACCCATTTCCACAAAGGGTTAAATGAAATAAAAACACAACAACGAGAAAAGTCCTTTAATGTTCTAAATTAACCAGAAATACTTACCTGTACCTTTAAGAAAAAAATCCCACGTCAATTAGGTCCCACGACAGTATCCTCCATCTTGCGACCTTCAGTTACATGTTGATTGAAGATCTCCGCCGCCCCGACGCCACACACGCTGCCCCCGCCGCACTCACTGCTCTTAGCTATACTTAGTATAGCTAAGAGCAAAAAGCATCTTTAAATTTTAGCTCCAATGGTCCCCATTGGTTCCTTAACAGACCAATGGGGATCAGGAGGATCCCCATTGGTCGATAAGGAACCAATGAGGAGCCTTGGAGCCAAAATTTAAAGATGCTTTTTGTTCTCAGCTATACTTAGTATAGCTGAGAGTTGCGTCTATGCATCTATATAGACGCATTAGCGCTAGCTGCCGCTGCCCTCCCTGCCTCCCTCCACCTGTCACCCTCACCCATGCTGGCACCCATGGGTGCATTGGGTGCCAGCATGGGTGAGGGTGACAGGTGGGGGGAGGCAGGGAGGGCAGCGGCAGCTCCCAGATGCCACCATGAACCCCCCCCCCCAGGGAGTCGTCGCCCCCGCCTCCACCTGGGGCAAGGGAGGCGGGGAAGAGCCCCTTGTCCATGGATTGGACAAGGGGCTCCGGGGGGGAGGGGGAGGCTTGGCCGCCCCTCCCCCCCCGGAGCCCCCCCCCATACCATGGACCATGCGGGCTGGTATAGCTCAGGGTGCAAAGCCCCAGTCGTCCGGGGCTCCGCATTCTGGCTATCCCAGCCTGCATGGGGGACAAGGGGTTACAGAGGCTCGGGAGGGGGGACCCCACGTCGTTTTTTTTTTAAAATTTATTTCCCACACTCAGAAGATTAAAAAAAAATTGATAGCAAATTTAAAAAAAAAAAATGACGTGGGGTCCCCCCTCCCGAGCCTATGTAACCCCTTGTCCCCCATGCAGGCTGGGATAGCCAGAATGCGGAGCCCCGGCCGACTGGGGCTTCGCACCCTGAGCTATACCAGCCCGCATGGTCCATAGTATGGGGGGGGCTCCGGGGGGGGAGGGGCGGCCAAGCCTCTCCCTCCCCCCCGGAGCCCCTTGTCCAATCCATGGACAAGGGGCTCTTCCCCGCCTCCCTTGCCCCAGGTGGAGGCGGGGGCGACGACTCCCTGGGGGGGTTCATGGTGGCATCTGGGAGTCCCCTTTAAGAAGGGGACCCCCAGATGCCCACCCCCCTCCCAGGAGAAATGAGTATAGGGGTACAAAGCACCCCTTACCCATTTCCACAAAGGGTTAAATGAAATAAAAACGCAACAACGAAAAAAGTCCTTTAATGTTCTAAATTAACCACAAATACTTACCTGTACCTTTAAGAAATAATCCCACGCCAATCAGGTCCCACGACAGTATCCTCTATCTTGCGATCTTCTGATACATGTTGATTGAAGATCTCCGCCGCCCCGACGCCACACACGCCGCCTCCGCCGCACTGCTCTCAGCTATACTAAGTATAGCTGAGAGTTGCGTCTATGCGTCTATACAGACGCATTAGTGCTAGCTGCCGCTGCCCTCCCTGCCTCCCCCCACCTGTCACCCTCACCCATGCTGGCACCCAATGCACCCATGGGTGCCAGCATGGGTGAGGGTGACAGGTGGAGGGAGGCAGGGAGGGCAGCGGCAGCTAGCGCTAATGCGTCTATATAGATGCATAGACGCAACTCTCAGCTACACTAAGTATAGCTGAGAACAAAAAGCATCTTTAAATTTTAGCTCCAAGGCTCCCCATTGGTTCCTTATCGACCAATGGGGATCCTCCTGATCCCCATTGGTCTGTTAAGGAACCAATGGGGACCATTGGAGCTAAAATGTAAAGATGCTTTTTGCTGTGTGTGCGGCGGGGGCGGCAGTGAGTGCGGCGGGGGCGGCGTGTGTGGCGTCGGGGCGGCGGAGATCTTCAATCAACATGTAACTGAAGGTTGCAAGATGGAGGATACTGTCGTGGGACCTAATTGACGTGGGATTTTTTTCTTAAAGGTACAGGTAAGTATTTCTGGTTAATTTAGAACATTAAAGGACTTTTCTCGTTGTTGTGTTTTTATTTCATTTAACCCTTTGTGGAAATGGGTAAGGGGTACAAAGTAGCCCTATACTCATTTCTCCTGGGAGGGGGGCAGGCATCTGGGTTCCCCTTCTTAAAGGGGACTCCCAGATGCCACCATGAACCCCCCCCAGGGAGTCGTCGCCCCCACCTCCTCCTGGGGCACCGGAGGTGGGGAAGAGCCCCTTGTCCATGGATTGGACAAGGGCTCCAGGGGGGAGGGGAAGGCTTGGCCTCCTGTCCCCCCCGAAGCCCCCCCATACCATGGACCATGCGGGCTGGTATAGCTCAGGGTGCGAAGCCCCAGTCGGCCGGGGCTCCGCATTCTGGCTATCCCAGCCTGCATGGGAGACAAGGGGTTACAGAGGCTCGGGAGGGGGGACCCCACGTCATTTTTTTCAAAACTTTTCCCACACTCTGAACATAACCCAAAAAATTTAATTTAAAAAAAAAATAAATACCATTTTTCAATTTTTTTTTTAAATATTGTTTCCCAGTATCTTTTTAACATATACTGCAAATTTGGTGTTGCTAGGATTTAAGGGGACTTTGCTATTAACTGCTAAAGTCGGCGGAAAGTTTCCAGGAAATGTCAGTACGCGATTTAAATAGATACATTTCCTTTGAAGATTTAAAATCGATTTTCTCAAAAACTATCAGGTCTTTTTGAACAATTTTTTTTTCTTCGTGTTCCCACTATTTTTCTTAACATTCCCTACACATTTGGTGTTTCTGGCATTTAAAGGGGCTTTGCTATTAACCACTAAAGTCGGCGGGCGTTTAATTTTCCCACGGTCAGAAGAAGAATATTCAAAATCGATTTTCTCAAAAACTATAAGGTCTTTTTGAAAAAAAAAATTTCCCTCTTGTTCACAATTTTCTTCTTAACATTCCCTGCAAATTTGGTGTTTTTAGCTTTTAAGGGGGCTTTGCTATTAAACATTAAAGCCGGCGGGCAGATATTTTCCAAACGGCAGCAAAGCAGGGGTTAAAACGATAAATATTGTTTGGGAGCAATACAAATATAAATATAAACGATAAATATCGTTTTTAAAGCCGGCGCCATTTTTTAGCTGTCAAAAAACGAAAAATAACTACTGATAATGGTTCTCTATGGGGCGCCGTTTTTTAAGTACGATAACTGGCGCCATTTTTAACGGACCTGGTAATAATTCACTGCCCCCCCCCCAAACACACCTTTTATCACTGTGCAGCTGTGTTGGTGGCATATTCCACAGCTTGCCCACCTCAGCACCTCCCTTGTGTTAACATACACATTCACTTTTGTCCATTTAAAGGAAACTATAGAATATTTTGAATGAGTAGTGAATTTGATTCTGACATTTTTTTCCTGCAAGTAATTATGAGAGATTCTTCCCGTAAGTAATTTTTGTAGCCATCTTGCCATCTTCTTATCTGTCGATATATATCGCAAACAGATGCGCAAGTTTTCCTTTGTGGCAGTCTGTATCTCAGGCAGTGCAGAATTACAGGATAATCTACTGACTGTATTTTGCTCAGGGAAACCTTGCAACCATACTTGTGCTGTGTTAAAAAAAAGCAGTCACTTTGTAGCATTGATATGTATTATTATTATTTATTGTATTTATAAAGAGCCAACATATTATTCAGCGCTGAACATTAATTTAGGTTACAGGCAATATTTAGGGGCAGGGATGGGCCGAGGCAGAGGCTCCAGCCTCAGGGCGCAGTGTAGGACGGGGCGCACAACTCACTAAGGTATAATTCCCCTATTGTGTTTGAAGCGGAGAGAAATAGGTAAATGGGATACATGGCAGTGACTGCAAGCCAGATACCTAGAGATTAGGGTGTTGGGGGCTCTGGGGCGCCTCTTATTCTAATAGCAATCAGTGTGACGGCTGGGGTGGGAGGGATGGAGGGGCGCACTTTGGTGTCTCAGCCTTGGGTTCTGGAGGACCTTGTCCCGGCGCTGTTTAAGGGTGACATACAGCAATATGACAATACAGGAATACAAGAAAACCAGATCACACAGCACAGTATGAGTACAAGGTAATGCTTAGTCAGTCACTGGATGTAGCATGGAGATTAGGCAAGTTAGGTTCACTCAAGTGCATAGCATGGGTTCACGGTAATGGAGTTGCATAATCAGGTAGGACACAAAAGGAGGAGGACCCTGCCCAAAGGCTTACAATCTAGAAGGAGAGGTAGAGCCACGAGAGGTAGGGGACCAGAGTTCAGCTGTGGGTTTAGAGCAATTGTGTGGGGTGGTAGGCTAGAGTGAATAGTTGAGTTTTGAGGGCCTTCTTGAAGATGTTGAAGGAGGGGGCTGCCCTAATGGGTGGAGGCAGAGAGTTCCAAAGTGTTGGAGCAGCTCTTGAGAAGTCCTGATGTAGAAAACCATCTTCACACAGGGGTGTAACTGAGGGGAGCAGCCCCTGCAACTGCAGGGGGACCCAGAGAGGTGTCAGTCAACGACTAACCTTCCCTTTCTTTGATGCTCCAGATCAGGTGGTTTTGTGGCTATACATGGTATGGTTGTGAAGATCCTGATGGCCACACTTATTTTATGAGTCCTATAAGAGGGGCCCCCCAGGATGTGAGGCTTACCAAGAGGAGGCAATGGAAGGGTTG